>NW_022589709.1:40623090-40816928 GCF_004348235.1 Phoca vitulina
AACCTCCATACTGTTTTCCAGAGTGGCTGCACCAGCTTGCATTCCCACCAACAGTGTAGGAGGGTTCCCCTTTCTCTGCATCCCCGCCAACATCTGTCATTTCCTGACTTGTTAATTTTAGCCATTCTGACTGGTGTGAGGTGGTATCTCATTGAGGTTTTGATTTGGATTTCCCTGATGCCGAGTGATGTTGAGCACTTTTTCATGTGTCTGTTGGCCATTTGGATGTCTTCTTTGCAGAAATGTCTGTCCATGTCTTCTGCCCATTTCTTGATTGGATTATTTGTTCTTTGGGTGTTGAGTTTGATAAGTTCTTTATGGATTTTGGATACTAGCCCTTTATCTGATATGTCATTTGCAAATATCTTCTCCCATTCTACCAGTTATCTTTTGGTTTTCTTGACTCTTTCCTTTGCTGTGCAAAAGCTTTTTATCTTGATGAAGTCCCAAGAGTTCATTTTTGCCCTTGCTTCCCTTGCCTTTGGCAATGTGTCTAGGAAGAAGTTGCTGCAGCTGAGGTCGAAGAGGTTGCTGCCTGTGTCCTCCTCTAGGATTTTGATGGATTCCTGTCTCACATTTAGGTCTTTCAACCATTTTGAGTCTATTTTTGTGTGTGGTGTAAGGAAATGGTTCAGTTTCATTCTTCTGCATGTGGCTGTCCAATTTGCCCAACACCATTTGTTGAAGAGACTATCTTTTTTCCATTGGACATTCTTTCCTGCTTTGTCAAAGGTTAGTTGACCATACAATTGAGGGTCCATTTCTGGGCTCTCTATTCTGTTCCGTTGATCTATGTGTCTGTTTTTGTGCCAGTACCTTACTGTCTTGATGATTACAGGTTTGTAACAGAGCTTGAAGTCCAGAATTGTGATGTCACCAGTTTTGGTCTTCTTTTTCAACATTTCTCTGGCTATTTGGGGGCTTTTCTGGCTCCATACAAATTTTAGGATTATTTGTTCCATTTCTTTGAAAAAAGTGGATGGTATTTTGATAGGGATTGCATTAAATGTGTAGATTGCTCTAGGTAGCATAGACATTTTCACAATATTTGTTCTTCCAATCCATGAGCATGGAATGGTTTCCATTTCTTTGTGTCTTCCTCAATTTCTTTCATGAGTATTTTATAGTTTTCTGAGTACAGATTCTTTGCCTCTTTGGTTAGATTTATTAGATTTATTCCAAGGTATCTTATGGTTTTGGGTGCAATTTTAAATAGGATGGGCTCCTTAATTTCTCTTTCTTCTGTCTTGTTGTTGCTGATTTCTATGGATTGATTTTATATCCTGCCACTTAAATGAATTCACTTATGAGTTCTAGCAGTTTTGGGGTGGAGTCTTTTGGGTTTTCTACATAAAATATCATATCATCTGCAAAGAGTGAGAGTTTGACTTCTTCGCTGATTTGGATGCCTTTTATTCTTTTTATTGTCTGGTTGTTGAGGCTAGAACTTCTAGTACTATGTTGAATAGCAGTGGTGATAGTGGACATCCCTGCCGTGTTCCTGACCCTAGGAGTAAAGCTCTGTTTTTCCCCATTGAGAATGATACTCACTGTGGGTTTTTCATAGATGGCTTTTATGGTATTGAGGTATGTACCCCCTATCCCTACACTCTGAAGAGTTTTAATCAAGAAAAGATGCTGTAATTTGTCAAATGTTTTTTCTGCATCTGTTGAGTGGATCATATGGTCCTTGTTCTTTATTTTATTAATATATTGTATCACATTGATTGATTTGCAGATGTTGAACCAACCTTGCAGCCCAGGGATAAATCCCACTTGGTCGTGGTGAATAATCCTTTTAATGTACTGTTGGATCCTATTGGCTAGTATTTTGGTGAGAATTTTTGCATCCATGTTCATCAGGGATATTGGTCTGTAATTCTCCTTTTTGATGGGGTCTTTGTCTGGTTTTGGGATCAGGGTAATGCTGGCCTCATAAAATGAGTTTGGAAGTTTTCCTTCCATTTCTATTTTTTGGAACAGTTTCAAAAGAATAGGCATTAATTCTTCTTTAAATGTTTGGTAGAATTCCCCTGGAAAGCCATCTGGCCCTGGGCTCTTGTTTATTGGGAGATTTTTGATAACTGCTTCAATTTCCTTACTGGTTATGGGTCTGTTCAGGTTTTCTGTTTCTTCCTGGTTCAGTTTTGGTAGTTTATATGTCTTTAGGAATGCATCTGTTTCTTCCACATTGTCTAATTTGCTGGCATATAGTTGCTTATAAATGTTCTTATAATTGTTTGTATTTCTTCGGTGTTGGTTGTGATCTCTCCTCTTTCATTCATGATTTTATTTATTTGGGTCCTTTCTCTTTTCTTTTTGATAAGTCTGGCCAGGGGTGTATCAGTCTTCTTAATTCTTTCAAAGAACCAGCTCTTAGTTTTGTTGATCTATTCTACTGTTCTTTTGGTTTCTATTTCATTGATTTCTGCTCTGATCTTTAATTCTCTTCTCCTGCTGGGTTTAGGCTTTATTTGCTGTTCTTTCTCCAGCTCCTTTAGGTGTAGGGTTAGGTTGTGGAGTTGAGACCTTTCTTGTTTCTTGAGAAAGGCTTGTATTGCTATATACTTTCCTCTTAGGACTGCCTTTGCTGCATCCCAAAGATTTTGAACAGTTGTGTTTTCATTTTCATTTGTTGCCATGAATTTTTTAGTTCTTCTCTAATTTCCTGGTTGGCCCATTCATTCTTTAGTAGGATGCTCTTTAGCCTCCATGTATTCGAGTTCTTTCCCACTTTCCTCTTGTGACTGAGTTCTAGTTTCAAAGCATTGTGGTTCGAAAATATGCAGGGAATGATTCCAATCTTTTGGTACCAGTTGAGACCTGATTTGTGACCTAGGATGTGATCTATTCTGGAGAATGTTCCATGGGCACTAGAGAAGAATGTGTATTCTGTTGCTTTGGGATGGAATGTTCTGAATATATCTGTGAAGTCCATTTGGTCTAGTGTGTCATTTAAAGCCTTTATTTCTTTGTTGACCTTTTGCTTAGATGATCTGTCCATTTCTGTGAGGGTGGTGTTAAAGTCCCCTACTATTATTGTATTGTTGTCAATGTGTTTCTTTGATTTTGTTATTAATTGGCTTATATAATTGGCTGCTCCCATGTTAGGGGCATAGATATTTATAAATGTTAGATCTTCTTGTTGGATAGACCCTTTAAATAGGATATAGTGTCCTTCCTCATCTCTTATTATAGTCTTTGGTTTAAAACCTAATTTTTCTGATATAAGGATTTCCACCCCAGCTTTCTTTTGATGTCCATTAGCATAGTAGATGGTTTTCCACCCCTTCACTTTCAATCTGGAGGTGTCTTTGGGTCTAAAATGAGTCTCTTGCAGGCAGCACATCGATGGATCTTGTTTTTTTATCCAATCTCATACCCTGTGCCTTTTGATTGGGGCAGTTAGCCCATTTACATTACATTAAGGATAAATACAATGAAGGGACGGAATATGACTGTAAAGATGAAAATTATAAAAGATTTTATAAAGGAATTGATAAGATAAGAAGTTGGTTGAAAAAAGAAAGAAGAAAAATTAAAAAAAAAAAAAAGGGAGAAAATGTGATCAGGCAGGAGACTAGAACAAAGCCATACACTAGAGATTAGGGTATATTTTGGTCTGTTGGAAGAAACTGTATCCCAAAATTTTAAAGAGAGAAAAACTTATATATATATACAGAAAATAAGGGTAACTATAATGAAGGGATAGATTATGACTCCACACGTCCTACCTTCCAGAAAGTGGTCACTTTTCTGTTCATAGGATTGCTGCTATTCTTCTCTTCTATCTCTTGTTGAGTTTGTAGGTGTTCAGAATGGTTTGGTCCCTATCTAGCTGAATCCCTGGGACCAGACAAAATTTAGGTCTCCTACTCCTCCGCCATCTTGCTCCTCCCTCCCTAGACTATTGTAATTGTAAACAACTAAGTAGGTACATAAAAATTCTATCAGTTTCTGTTCCCTAGAAGCAGACAGGAGGACAGAATAAGAACTGCAAGTGATTTAATGGGAGCAATTCCTGTGAAAGATGAAGGAGAGAGTGAGCAGGAAGGCAGGAAAGGTTTTCAGATTGTGACACAAGTTTGATACCTGTGAAAGAAG
Source organism: Phoca vitulina (assembly GCF_004348235.1). NCBI lineage: Eukaryota > Metazoa > Chordata > Mammalia > Carnivora > Phocidae > Phoca > Phoca vitulina. The sequence goes on from NW_022589709.1 coordinate 40,627,195, forward strand.
TGGGGAAAGAAATAAGAGGCTGGAGTAAAAAGAGTTTCAGATACGATGTAGCTCTTGGAAAGTCTTAACAAGGCCAATGTGTAGTCCCAGAGCAAAAATGAACTATTAGTGTGGGTTGCATTGGGCAAACAAGGCTGGAATCATTTCCCTACTCAGAGACTGACAGAAGTTCATCTAGAATACACCCTCAGCAATGCTGAGGTAGCAGCTAAATATGTATTCTCTCTAAGGGTAGATCCTGAACAGTGTACATCCATGGCTGCTACCCTGGTCTTTCTCAATATTTTGCTTCCCATCATGGAAATCTCACATACCAGAAAAAAATACATCGGATTTCAAAAACTATTACAGTATAATTAATTATGGCAGTATTTTTAGTTATTTTTACAAAATACTTAAAGTTTATTGAAAAAAAATGAATTTCAACGTCCTACTTAATGAAAATCCTGCTATAAGAGTTAATTATTTAAAATTGGTATTTTTGACCTTAAAATGTCTTAGAGCCACTTAATTTTTTTCAACACAGATAGAAGTTTGCAAAGATAATTAAAGACACATTTTGTTTGAACAAAATTTAGGATTTTTATTTCATCACTGTATTAGATAGGAGACTAATCATGCTACTTGGGACAACATGGATGGACCGTGAAGGCATTATGTTAAGTGAAATAAACCAAAGAGAGAGAGACCAATACCATGCCATCTCATATATATACAGAATCTAAAGAAAACAAAAAAATGAACTCACAGATACAGAGAACAAATTGGTTATCAAAGGTGAGAGGTGGGATATGGGTGAAAAGGGAGAAGATAGTCAAAGGTACAAACTTTCAGTAATAAAATAAATAAGTCATGAGGATGTAACTTACAGCATGGTGACTATAGTTAATAATACAGTATTATATATTTAAAAGTTGCCAAGAGAGATCTTAGAAGTTCTACCATAAGAATAAAAATTGTAACTGTTTGGTAATGGATGTCAACTAGATTTATTGTGGTGATTATTTCACAATATATACAAATATTGAATCATTATGTTGTATACCTGAAACTACTACAATGTTTTATATATATCAATTATATCTCAATGAAAAAGAATAAGAGTATCATAATTACGAAAAAATAATGAAGTAATTTTGAATATGAATAATTTGTGTTAGGTAGTATGGGAATTATATAAAGGTAAACTAAACTTGGAGTTTATGTAACCTATCCTTGGAGTTTTCAGCTATACCTAGTGGTACCAGAATATCTTGATACAGAGGAAAAAAGAAAAACACATGACCCATTGGATATGTATACAAAGTATGTAACAAAACACGTTTTAGAAAAGCATTTAATGACAGGAGAAAATAGTCAAGACTATTATTAAGAGGAATAAAATAATGAAAAGCAGTTTGAAAAGGTCCTCTTATTGCCAGATTTATATACTACTGTTTTAACAATACTTATTCCAGGGCATTAGGATTATATATTTGTCTTCTTAGGTTTTATATTTATAAATTTTCTAAAATAAAAATGTATTACTCTTGTAATTCTGAACAATATCTATACATTTTTAGAGTTAAAAGTAATTACTAGCTAGCAATTTTACACACACACAAATACATGCACGATCACTAATACTTGCAAAACAACATGAGCAACAAGTCAACAGAAGATAATTGACTTGTTTTTTTATTTAAGTATAATTAACACACAGTGTTATATTAGTTTCAGATGTACAGTGATTCAGTAGCTCTATGCATTACTTGGTGCTCATTAAGGTAAGTATACTCTTAATACCCTCTATCTATTTCACCCGTCTCCCCATCTACCTCCCTTTTGGCAATAACCACTTTATTCTCTGTCTTCAAGAGTCTGTTTTTTATTTGTCTCTTTTTTACTTTGTTCATTCTTTTTTCTTAAATTTCACATATGAGGGAAATCATGTATTTGTCTTTGTCTGACTTATTTCATTTACCATCATACCCTCTAGGTCTGCTCTTATTGCAAATGTCAAAATCTCATTCTTTTTTTATGGCTGAGTAATATTCTATTGTATGTATCTGTGTGTGTGTGTGTGTGTGTGTGTGTGTATTTTTCTTTATCCATTCATATATGGATGTACAAATGGGTTGCTTCCATATCTTGGCTATTGTAAATAATGCTGCAATAAACATGGGAGTTCATATATCTTTTCAAATTAGCATTTTCACTTTATTTTGGTAAATACCCAGTAAAGGAATTGATGGATCATATGGTAATTCTATTTTTAGTTTTTTGAGGAACCTTCATAATGTTTTCCACAGTGGCTGCATCAATTTGCATTTGCACCAATGGTGCACAAGGGTTCTTTATTCTCTACATCCTCACCAACACTTGTTATTTCTTGTCTTTTTGATTCTAGCCTTTCTGACAAGTGTTAGGCAATATTTAACTATGGTTTTGATTTGCATTTCTCTGATGATGAGTGATGTTGAGCATCTTTTCATACATCTGTTAGCTATTTGTATGTCTTCTTTGGAAAAGGAAGGTCCTCTGCCCATTTTTAATCAGATTATTTGGGGGGTTTTTTTGGTACTGAGTTGTATAAGTTCTTTATATTTTTTGGCTTTTAAGCCCTTATTGGATATATCATTTGCAGATATCCTCTCCCATTCAGTAGATTGCCTTTTTGTTTGTTGATCATTTCCTTAGCTGTGCAAAAGCTTTTTATTTTGAGGTACTCCCATTAGTTTAATTTTGCTTTTGTTTCCTTTGACTGAGAAGACATTTCTAGAAACATATTGCTTTGGATGATGCCAAAGAAATTATTGCCTATGTTTTCTTTCAGGAGTTTTGTGGTTTCAGGTCTTACTTTAGGTCTTTAGTTCATTTTGAGTTTATCTTTGTGTATGGTGTAAAGAAGTGGTCCAGGTTCAAACAAGAGAAACCCCATATGGCTATCAGCTGATTTTTCGCAGTAACTTGCAGTACAGAGAGGAGGGGCATGATATATTCAAAGTGCTGAATGGAAAAAACCTGCAACCATGAATACTCTACCTGGCAAGGTTATCATTCAAAACAGAAGGAAAGATAAAGAGTTTCCTAAACAAAAGTTAAAGGAGTTCATCACCACTAAATCAGCCTTATAAGACTTGTTAAAGGGAATGCTTTGAGTGGAAAGGAAAGGTCATAATCATGAATAAGAAAATTATGAAAGGAAAAAATTTCATAGGTAAATGCAAATAAATAATAAGTAGTAGATAAATCACTTGTAAAACCAGTATGGAGGTTAAAGCACAAAAGCAGTAAAATAAATTATATCTATTAAAAAAAAATCAGTCAAGGGATTCACAAAATAAAATAATATAAAATATGATATCATGTACATAAAACATGGTGGGGGGAATAAAAATTTAGTGCTTTCAGAATGTGTTAAAACTTCAGCAACCATCAGCTTTAATATAGACTGCTATATGTATAAGATGTTATATATGAAACTAATTGTAACCACAAAAGAAGGAAGGAACAGAGAACTACAAAACCACCATAAAACAACAAAATGTCAATAAATACATACCTATCAATGATTACATATATATACATATACATAAATATAAATGGACTAAGCCTCCAACAAAAGACAGAGTGACTGAATGAATAAAAAAGCAAGACCCATCCATATGCTGCCTACAAGAGACTCATTTCAGACCTAAAGACACATTCAGATCAAAAGTGAAGGGACAGGAAAACATTTACCATGCAAATGGAATCAAAAAGAAAGTTGGGGTAGGAATACTTATATCGGACAAAATAAATTTTAAAACAAAGACTAAAAAAGACAAAGGAGGACACTGCATAATGATACAGGGGAAATCTGGCAAGAGGATATAACAATTATGTGTCCAACATGTGACACCTAAATACGTAGAGCAACTATTAACAGATATAAAGGAAGAAATTGACAATAATATATTAATAGTAGAGGGTTTTAACACCTCACATCAATGGATAGATCATCCTCACTGATGGCTGTGAGACACATTAGACTAGATGGACATAACAAATATATTCAGAACATTCCATTCAAAAATAGCAAATCGCACATTCTTTTCAAGTGCACATTGAATATTCTCCAGAATAGATCATTTTAGGCCACAAATTGAATCTCAATAAATTCAAAAAGACTGAAATCATACCATGCATCTTTTTCAACCATAAAGGTATGAAAGTAGAAATTGATCATAAGAAAAAGTCTGGAAAAAACACAAATACATGGAGGCTAAATAATATGCTACTAAACAATGAATGGGTCAACTGGAAATCAAAGAAGAAATAAAATACATGGAGACAAATGAAAACACAATGGTCCAAAATCTTTGGGATGCAACAAAAGCTGTTCTAAGAGAAGTATTTGCAATACAGGTCTACCTCAGGAAAGAAGAAAAATCTCAAACAACCTTATGCCTAAAGGAGCTAGAAAAAAAGGACAAACAAAGCCCAAAGACAGTAGAAGGAAGGAAATAATAAAGATTAGAGCAGAAATAAATGAAATAGAGACCAAACAAACAATAGAAAAAATAAATGAAACCAGGAGCTGGTTGTTTGAAAAGACAACAGAATTGATACACCTTAAGCCAAACTCATGAAAAAAAAAAAAAAAGAAGAAGAAGAAGACTCAAATAAGTAAAATCAGGAATGAAAGAGACATAGCAACTGACACCACAGAGATACAAAGGATTATAGGAAAATATTATGAAAAATAATATGCCAACAAATTGGACAACCTAGAAGAAATGGATATATTCCTAGAAATGTATAACCTTCCAAAACTGATTCAGGAAGAAATAGATAATTTGAATAGGTTAATTACTAACAATGAAACTGAATCAGTAATCAAAAAGCTCACAAACAAAGCCCAGGACCAAATGGCTTCACAGGTAAACTCTATCAAATATTTAAAGAAGAGTTAATACCTATTTTTCTCACACTATTCCAAAAATAAAAGAAGAAGGAAATCCTCCAGATTTATTCTACAAGGCCAGCATTACCCCGAAACCAAAACCAGAAAAGACACAACAAAAAAGGAAAACTACAAGCCAAATCTCTGATGAACAGAGATGCAAAAATCCTCAACAAAATATAGACAACCCTAAAGAATCTTCCAAAAAACTACTAGAACTGATAAATGAATTCAGTAAATTCACAGATAAAAAACTCATATATGGAAATCTGTTGCATTTCTGTACACTACTAATGAAGTGTCAGAGAAATTAAGAGAACAATCCCATTTACAACTGCACCAAAAAGAACAAAATACCTTGGAATAAACTTAACCAAACAGGTAAAAGACCTACACTCTGAAAGCTATAAAACACTAATGAAAGAAATTGAAGATGACGCAAACAAATGAAAAGATATTCCATGCTCATGGATTGGGAGAACCAGTATTGCTAAAATGTCCATACTGCCTAAAGCAATCTACAGATTTAATGCAATCCTGTTCCAAAGACCAACATTTTTCACAGACCTAGAACAAAAAAATCCTAAAATTTGTATGGAACCACAAGTGTCCCCAAATAACCAAAGCAATCTTGAGAAAGAAGAACAAAGAAAGAACAAAGAGGTATCACAATCTCATATTTCGAGATATACTACAAAGCTGTTGTCATCAAAACAGTATGGTACTGGCACAAAAATAGACACATACATCACTAGAACAGAAGAGACCCATGCTTCTGTGGTCAATTCATCTTCGACAAAGGAGACAAGAATATACAGTGGGGAAAGACAGTCTCTTCAACAAATTGTGCTGGGAAAACTGGACAGCTACATGCAAAAGGAGAAAGATATTTGACATACACTTTCCTTGCACCATCTAATTGCATTATATAGTCAAAACTAACAGGTTAAAATATGTCTGTGTATCCAGTTTCACTTTGGTGAATCTTCTAACTAAAATTGTAAAAATCCTCAAACTTATAAACTATGACCCAGAACAAAAATACCAAACTCCACCCAATTCCAATAAATGGCATTGGCTTTTGTGTGGGGTCACATAGTCTTTTCCATCACTTTTTCTTAAATCTACATATTTCCTTTGTGCTTATTTTTGACTTGAAATTTATCCCACATGTTCAATATATATAAAGAAATAAGGTTGAAAATGCTAGCAGAGGACATACAGAGTCTATGATTACAATGACAAAAAAATGTAGGAATCATTTTAACAGATAGTGGATAGAAGATTACAAATCTGTATAGGATATATTGTTCAAGAGAAGATATGAAATGTAAACAGAAGAAAAAGTGATCTATGACACAATATTTAAGAGTTTGGATAAAATATTCAACATTTCTTTTGGACACTCTTAATATTAGCTCAGGAAATTACTAGGAATTAGTTAAAGAATATATAAAGGTCAGGGCTGGTGAATACATCTGCTGATAACACTTTGAATGCAACTAGAATGTGTAGGTGCTTTAGAATCTGAGAATCATATTAAGTGTCTAGGTGTGAAGTAAGAGACCCATGTGATGTTTGTGTTGAGATCATCCAGGAATGGCAGTACATGCCTCAACAGATTTTCAAAGTAGGTGAAAGAGATAGATACATTCTGGAAAATAATATTCAACAAAATTCATGTCACCAATGAGAAAAGGAATATACCTAGTGGAAAATGCCTCCACAGAGACCTAGCTTGTACCCCTGTCAGTCACCATTGACTTAAAAACAAATGAAGTCATGGATAGACTCTTCTCTTGAGTAGAAAAAGTTCTCTGTATAAGACATAATATTTTCCCCACATTTGATTAAACATAAACTCCTTAAGAGCCAAAAGTAACAGAAAGTTGAGAAATGTAATAGTATTGGTAAGTTCTATTTATTTGCCTTATCTCTTGCTACAACACAGATCTCTGTTATTAATGCAAATGTACCCAAAGCAGTATATGAACAGCAATTGAAGTATTCTACATGGATAACCATCTCAAAGTAGATCATTAAAGTGATTTTTCCTTAAAGTGAGCTCACCTAAATCAAACAGTAACATAAAAATATGCATTTCATGGGGCCCCTGGGTGGCTCAGTGGGTTAAGCGTCCAACTCTTGATTTTGGCTCAGGTCATGATCTCAGGATTGTGAGATCAAGCCCCACAGTGGGCTTTGCACTGGGCATGGAGCCTGTTTAAGATTCTCTCTCTCCCTCTCCCTCTGCCCCTACCCACCCCTCTAAAAAAATAATTAAAAAATATGCATTTCATAAAAATACAAAAAATACAAATTCTGTGAAATGTGAAACATCTTGAATTCTTTATTCCAGTAGAAACTTTCTAACTAAAGGTAGCTGCTTTAATCATACCGGTTTTAAAACTAAATTAGAGACACACAAAATATCAGGAATAGTTAGTAGGTGCTTCAGTTTGTCCCATTTAAAGCTTTCATTGTGTAGTATCACAAAATGTTAGATTTTGGATTAGAAAATCTTGATAAAAAGTGTCTCATCTAAGGAATCTTTTGCACAAAAGTCCTAGATCGGTGGATAGGTCAAAATGTTTCAGTCCTCTCTGGGCTGCCTGAGGCTATCAGTCCTTCATCTACTGGAGAGAATCTGAACCTTACACACTTGTATCAGAGTTGTATCACTTTTTTCTCCCTCAACGTTTTGTCTAGGATTTTTCCAACTTCTCAAATTTTTCATGCGTTGAATAGCTCAACCTCTCTATTTCTCCATTTGTCTTTATCACAACTCCTGTCATTATCAGGGTAATTTCTGGATTCATCTGGACGTGGAAACCAATACACCAGTTCTTCTTTTTTGTTAACCTCTGCAAGTTCAGTTCCCTTCATCATCTGGCAGTTCAACCATCCATTACCACAGCCACACCTTTGACATAATCATCTTCACAACTGCTATAGTACTTTTAAAATATTCAGTTTTTATCTGTCACTTTCTCAGGACGATCTTCAGGATTCAGAAATAAAGAAGGCTTATGGAGAAATCAGATTCATATATGTCTTAACAATCTTAAAAGCTATGAGAAAGAATAGATAAATTACTTACAAAGAAATGACAATTAAACTGACAGCATCAATAGGCACCAGAAACAAATGGAATAGTGTTTTCAAAGTGCTAAGGGAAAATGATTGTCAAATTAAACTTCCATGTGCAGAATTAATGAGTGAAGGTGAAATAATGATACTTTTAGACACACAAAGTCTGAGTTATTCTGTTCATAGACCCCTATTAAATGAACTACCATATTTCACTGGATTTAAGATGTCATCAATTATATGATATATCAGCAAAAGAAAAAAATGCTGTTAATTAAACTATGATATGCTCTCAATTGTAAAGTGCATCCTAATTACAGAGATGTTGAAAATATGAAAAACTTGTATTTTAGAATAAATTAAATAAAAACGAATAAAGGAAATACTTCATCAAGACGGAATGAATCCAAAAGGTAGGAATAAGATGTAAGAGACAATATTGAGCAAAGAAACTTTTAAACATATTTGCAAATGCAAGCAAGACCTGATAATAGCTAGTAATAATTACTGTGTGACCGAAAAACAAGATTGAGCTAAAATTCCAGTCAACAATAACATGGAAGAGAGGGAAGAGATCATGTTAATGATAGTCTATGGTCCTTATATTATTTGGAAGAAAGGTTAGCAATGCTCTTGGGCATTGTTAAATATTTTAATGGTCACCTGTAAAAGAGGAAAAGAAGTTCTGTATTCAAACAGGTAAAATTAAAATATAGAAATTTTTATTCATATAACGAATTCAATAGAACAATGAGAATGAATGACTTAGACCTATTTCTGTAAATACACGTAAATCTCAAAAACAATGATGAATGAAAAAACCAAGCTATGGTATAACACTGAGAACATAAATCCCTCAATTATGGTAACTAGCCAAACAGCTACTATTTACTGATTGCTGAATATTACCTAGAACCTTATTTAATCTACCCAACAAATGTCAGAAAAAAACTAACTTTCCCCACTACATAAATACTCAAAGGTTAGGTATATACTAAGAATGTTACTCCACTCTCTTTGCATAACATAGTTACTAAGTAATTGAGCTCAGTTTCAATTCCAGGTGTTCTAACTCAAGAAGAATAGTTATCCTTAATCACCACCTCCTACTATTAGTTCCCAATCCTTGTGCAACAGCACTCATCTATAGAAGGCACTCAATGAACTTATTTTTAAAGGAAGGAAATAAGGGAGACAGAGATAAAGGCTGAGGAAGACCGAGAAGAGTACTGGGAGGCAGGGGGAGAAGGAAAGAAAGTTGAGTTATGATGCCAACTCAGGACACTAGTACCAAACTACCTTTACAATCAGTATTGCAATTGCAACAGGCTGGGAGCTTTTATGGATGCATTTCCTTAATGAAGTAAATAGAGCAAATTCTGATGAAAGTCAGTCTATTTGTGTGTAAAGAGTTGGGAATGTATCATCCTTGCATTCTTGGAAAGAATATACTGAGAAGGTATTTGCCATCTGTATTCAGTTTGATGAATGTAGTTTGTATAATTCTGGCATGAAGATATCTGGATAGATATTCTACATTTTCACCTGCCAGGAATGCTGAGGTTTCCTAAGAGGTTTCATTCTAATAAGAATGAACAAAGTAGATGAGTAAGAAGGAAACAGAGTAGGCTGATCACTTATGTAAGATTATGAAGATCCAGATATAAATTTATAGTGGTTTCTCATTATGGAAATAACAATTCCACTGAAATAGGGGTCAACGAATTTGCCTAGAACAATATATATAACTTCTTTGACTGCTGTGATTCTTCTTGTATGTGGGTTCTATTTCCTGAGTCAGGTGAGAAAACAGATTTTTTTTTAAGTATTTTTAAGATTGATTATCATTGACAAACTAAAAATCCACAGTAGCTTTTTTTGTTCAGTAGAATATCTGATATTGGCATTTGACTTCTAAAGAACAATACATGGCTCTCTCTCTCTTTGAGGACAGTCTAACAACTTGGGAATGGAGAAGAGAAGAGCTCTCATCCTAACTCTCCACTTTCATATCCTCAGCATAGCAAGGATTTCTCTTTCCTTGAGCTGGGCTTTTCAATGTGGATGGCATGACATCTGGACAAAAGAATAAGTAGGGAAAGCTTTAGGAGGAAATTAGAAGTAATTAATACCAAGATTTTCTTACCTCTATTAACTACATGGGAGGCATGATATTTCTGAGTGGTGATAAGAACTCAAATTTGGATGTTTTCCATTTATATGCCACTGACTACTTGTGGACTTCCTTTTGAGAGGAGGAGCTGATAAAATGAAAATACGGTCTAAATATGTATCAGTTTAGTAACTGCAAATGCCAACACACAAACTTTCATATTTTACCCTATATATGGGTATTATTTAAAAAATGACTAAATTCATTATTTTCATATGCAAAAAGATGTACCAGTTAGTAAGTAGAGTAAGAATTCTGTTTTAATGTCAGTCTGATGAAATAAGTTCTACCATGCTGCTTCACAGGGATAACACCTAAACTGTATTTCTTTTATACATCAGTAAATGAAACATATATCTTATTTGGGGTCCAGGAGTAGTTTCATACAGATAAACTCTTGAGTGTTTCCTAAATTGTGGATATTTATCATTGGTGATCCAGGGAGTGATTTGTTGTGGTGCAAGGACATGAAAAAATATGAATCGCATTATTAAAAATTTAATCTTTTTGAATTATCTTTCAATTACTTTTTTTTCTTTTTGAACAAGAAGAGAGAATACTTAAGGCCCAGAGCCTTTAACAGACAATAGAACCTTGCTAGAATTAAATAATCTTATTTTGTTTTGAGAGTATTTACTTTTTTTTTTTTTTTAAGATTTTTATTTATTTATTTGACGGAGAGACACAGCGAGAGAGGGAACACAAGCAGGGGGAGAGGGAGAAGCAGGCTCCTGGCTGAGCAGGGAGCCCAATGCAGGGCTCGATCCCAGGACCCTGGGACTGTGACCTGAGCCAAAGGCAGACACTTAACGACTGAGCCACCCAGGCGTCCCTTGAGAGTATTTACTTTTATTTTCCTTTTTATATCAGTGATTCTAATTTTTAATGTAGACTAGTTACAAATATTTTCTTATAAATAAATGCACTTAAGTGAAAAAGGCAAGTCAATTTAAGGAAAAATATTGGATAGCTGTACAAGTTCCATTTTGGATAAGGCAAACTTACAAGTTTGATAGAAGAATGTCTGAAATCTGGTACAATATTGTAGTGAGTGTTAAGTGACATAGCATTGATTGACAGAGCAAATTCTTTTTTTCTATATTAGCAAATGGAAGTAAAGAATTGAGAATTATCCTCCAAACAATACCCTGAAAAAGTGAGTCTCAATAGCCTATGTAATTTTGCACGGGTGTGTGTGTGTGTGTGTGTGTGTGTGTGTGTGTTAGCTGCTGGCACTGGGCACTTTCCTCAGTTCTCTGGTTCTTTTGTAACCTACAGTACTTTCAGCCTTCTAGTCACTGAGAAGTAGAAAGTGTATGCTAATACATTTTACTGGGAAAATGACTATAAACATCTTCAAAGTATACATGTGCAAAACCCATGGGCAGATTCAGAGTATAAATAAAGTACATAAAGGGAAAATATGTAATGGCTGTAAGAGTCCTCTCTTTTCCTATTTGAAAAAGGATTCTGGTGCAGAGTTTGTTCTTTCATTGCTGGCTGATTCCATTTAAATAGTCCATATGTTTTTGGAACTTAGAATAAGGCCAAATGACATGCTGTATTTAGGGTGCTGGTCTTTAGGAATGGAAAAGGATTTGTGTAAGTTTTGAAAAGCATTATGAATGATGAAGGAACCACAAGCCCATTAACTTGATTGTTACTATAACCTTTGGACTGAACAATTCATAACAGCCCCAGTTCATAACCATAGCAAAATTCAGAATTATTCAAGCTTTCTACATAACAGGAACTTAGCTTGTTCCAATGATAAACAGACACACATGAAGGAAAATTCCACTGACCTTCTCTTCACCTCCTCCTCAGAGGCCTAATTGCCTTAAGAAGTAGTGTCAAAACAGAACACATACCTTCAGTCTCTGCAGTTTGGATGAGCAGGGAGGTGAATATTTTGCTTTTAAGTAAACCAGAATATGCTTAAATTGTTGCATAATGATAAGCCAAATATTGTAATGGTTTAAAAAGATCAATTAACATCTTTCTAAATGCAGAAAAATTAAACATAACTCTTGGTAGGGTAATAAATATAGTTGTCTTCTGACAAAAGTTCAAAATGAAAAAAGCTTATTTTGAACGATGGTCAAGATAATTGTTTCAATAGTAGTAAGATATATTGATGTGTGTATGTGTGCATAGAGAGATTTTGTTGGTGGGAGTGTAGAAAAATAAACTCTTACTCACTTTGTTTAGGAAATTTAGTAATATCTACCAAAATTTAAGTTGTGGATCCTAACCTAGTTATCTCACTTCTATTAATTTACTTTATTTATACCTAATCAAATGTAGAATAATATATGTACATGACATAAGTTAGAGCATGTTTATAACAACAGCAATAAAAAAAAAACTGGGAACAGATATCCATCAACAACAGACTGGATAAACCAGCTGTAGTATAGACATTCCTTGAATACTATGCAACTGTGTAAAAGCTAGCAAACAACACAAAAAACCAGTAAATATATATGTAAGCACATAGAAAAATTTCATGATCTATTACATCAATAAACAAATTACAAATGTTTTTTTTTTTTTTTAAAGATTTTATTTATTTATTTGAGACAGAGACAATGAGAGAGAGAGAGCACATGAGAGGGGGGAGGGTCAGAGGGAGAAGCAGACCCCCCGCTGAGCAGGGAGCCCGATGTGGGACTCGATCCCGGGACTCCAGGATCATGACCTGAGCCGAAGGCAATCGCTTAACCAACTGAGCCACCCAGACGCCCCAAATTACAAATGTTTTAAAATAAACAAGCAAACCAAATATATATATATACATATATATACATACATACAAACTCATATTCATACATATATGTCCTTTTTTCTATGTACTGGCTTATATTTTATAAATACTAACTCATCTGGAATGTCATTCACCAAAAAGTTAGCATCAGTGAAGAGCTGCCATTAAGACTTCATGGGAATTGCAGTCCATGAGAGAGTGATAGCAGAGCAGAACAGGACAGAATAGTTTGTAGCTCTTGGTAGATACTTACATGAATTCCTAGATATAATTGGGTAAGACTTCGATAGAGGTTGGAAATCCTTTATCAGCAAAGTAGGGAGCAAACACCCATGATTTAGGAGTTGCTTAAATGTGATTACATGCATTGTATAAATCCTAGAAAATGAGAGTTATAGTTCTGTTATTTAAATTTTTCACTTAGTTATTTGATACCAAATAACAGATGTAGGAGTTACATGAAAAGATCTGCACAAGAGTTAAGTTTGAGGAGGTATGTTCACCCACAGGGCACTCAAACATTAAGACTAATACTAATAACAAGCATTTCTATAGAGCTTGATGATTGACATAATGTGTTCATACAACAATGTCTTGTTCATAGTCAAATGTCATAAAATTAAGTAATGCATCTATTTCATTAATGTTATACCATGTTAGATACATTAACTATGAATGGAAAATTTATGGAAAAGAAAGGAGAGATATGTATTTACCATTTTTGATTTTGTAGTAACTTGAAATGAGTTAACCAAATCGTTCTGTATAATGGGTCAAGATCGGGAAGGAAAACTTTAGTCATACATTAAGATTTAAAACAGAAACAATAAATGAATGAATGTGAGTTTTGTGACACAAATATGATTCTGAAAAGTACAAAGCACGGTGACATAAAAGTCCTCTGGTAAAAATTACAACACATTTTTTTTCTTTCAAATATCCGTAAGCCACAATCTATACTATTATTTTAAGAATAAAAGCAAGTGCCATTCCAAATGTAAACCAAGATTTTTCTAGATTAGCAATTTTAACTCTACTATTTTATAGAGAAGTAGGCTTCATTTTGAGAAAATGGTATATGAAGACCCACTAAAGTGTTTGAATTCATTTTCATGTTTGAATCAGATATCTCAAAACAGAAGACGTGAAAAAGGAGGAAGTAAAAGGAAAGAGGAAGAAGAAAATAGGTGGGAGGTTGTTTTCAAGAATATCAAAGAACCATTTCAATATCTATTGTAAATGTTTATTTCAAATTGAAAGTGGTACAGAGAGGAAGTTTATAAAGAATTCAGGGGAAAGAATTGATTCAACCCAAGAGTTTCCTTAGTCTATCAAATACAATTCTCTTCTTCTTCTTCTTCTTTGCATACAATGTTATTTTAGGAATTCTATTTCCTTTTTTAAAAACAGGAATTAAAAGCAATACAATTTAGAAGCTACTGACTTCTTAAGTTTCTCCTAATCCATAGAAATTCTCTTTAGGGGAAAGGACTCTATAACTAGTATCCGTTCAATATTTGTTTCTTAAGGAAAAGAGCAGTAATAACAACAAAAGTAAAACTGATTGTCAATTTTACTAGAATGCTTCCAACAAAATGAGCTTTGTCCCTATCTGGGTAACATCAAATCAACTTGACGATTTAAGTAAATTCTAGTAACAAAACAAAGTAGTTGTTCTACTAAATAACCAGAATTGAAGAAAGAAAATAATCAGCTTCAGATTAATTAAATTAGTAGAAATTTCATTCAACCCAATTGATTGAATAATTTTATTTAGATGACCTGGTAATCTTGGTTCACCCTAATAAGAACACATTTTACTCTAGGCAGAATTAGAGAGTGAAAAGCTAAAAAAAAATAAATCCTCAGAGGCAAAAATAGTTCAAACTGGGCAAATCTTATTATAGTGAATTTCTGGAGGGTGTGTAAGTTCTTTTGTAGCATAGGAGTGAAACCATATTTCTAAATAGAAAATATATGATAATTTCCTATGAAAGAACTTTGATCAAGATCTCTAATTTTTATGATTAGATAATGTATTGCTCATGTGACTTTTTCCAGATATAAACACAGAGAATGAAGGAAGCCCCTACAGTCACTTGCACTGATACTTAGCTGACTCTCTGACTGACTACATGATCCAAAACCCAGTTACAGTGGCATGTAGGAATCTGTACCAAGGGAATAATTTTTGTTCCAGTCTCTTTCAACTTCTTCAGCATCTTTCATCTTTCATTTAAATACAGAGTAGTAATAGGATATTTTTATTCCTGTCCTTTTTTGTGTTTTTTTTTCTTTTTGCTTTCATATAAAATAAGGAATTATTCAAATAGATAAATACGGTGGCTGGTTTGTAAAGTGAATATACAACGCATCTGGGTTTCCTGGGACTCAAAACCCTCTAGTGTATCTCTGATACACTAGTTGATATCACTAGTTGATAAAGTGTTTAATAGATTTGTCTAAATCTAGGAAAAGTGCTTGCAAAGCTTTAAAATATCACACTTTTTTAAAATTTAAATTCAATTTATTTAACATATAGTGTATTATTAGTTTCAGAGGTAGAATTTAGTGATTCATCAGTTGCATATAACACCCAGTGCTCATTCCATCACATGCCCTCCTTAATGCCTATCACCAATTACCCCATTGCCCCACCCACCTCCCCTCCAGCAACCCTCGATTTGTTTCCTATAGTTAAGAGCCTCTTATGATTTGTCTCCCTCTCTGTTTTGTCTTATTTTTCTTTCCCTTCCCCTATGGTCATATGTTTTATTTCTTAAACTCCACATATGAGTGAAATCATATGATATTTGTCTTTCTTTGACTTATTTCACTTAGCAAAATACCCTCTAGTTCCATCCATGTCATTGCAAATGGCAAGATTTCATTTTTTCTTGATGGCTGAGTAATATTCCATTGTGTGTATGTATATGTATATTTATGGGTATACATACCACATCTTTTTTTTTTTAAGATGTTATTCATTTATTTGTCAAAGAGAGGGAGAGAGCACAAGCAGGGGGAGCAGCAGGCAGAGGGAAGAGCAGGCTCCCCACTGAGCAAGGAGCTGATGCAGGCTTGATCCCAGGACCCTGGGGTCATGACCTGAATCGAAGGCAGACACTTAACCAACTGAGCCACCCAGCCATCCCACCACATCTTCTTTATCCATTCTGGGCTCTTTCCATAGTTTGACTATTGTGGAGTTGCTGCTGTAAACATTGGACTGCATGTGCCCCTTCGAATCACTATGTTTGTATCTTTTGGATAAATGCCGAATAGTGCAATTGCTGGGTCATAGGATATATTTAACTTTTTGAGGAACCGCCATACTGTCTTCCAGAGTAGCTGCACCAGTTTGCATTCCCACCAACAGTGTAAGAGGGTTCCCCTTTCTCCACATCCTTGCCAATATCTGTTGTTTCCTGAGTTGTTAAATTTAGCCATTCTGACCCATGTAAGGTGGTATCTCATTGTGGTTTTGATTTGATGCCAAGTGATGTTGAGCACTTTTTCATGTGTCTGTTGGCCATTTGGATGTCTTCTTTGCAGAAAGGTCTGTTCATGTCTTCTGCCCATTTCTTGACTGGATTATTTGTTCTTTGGGTGTTGAGTTTGATAAGTTCTTTATGGATTTTGGATACTAGCCCTGTATCTGATAAGACTTTTGCAAATATCTTCTCCCATTCTGTAGGTTGCCTTTTAGTTTTGTTGACTGTTTCCTTTGCTGTGCAAAAGCTTTTTACTTGATGAAATCCCAATAGTTCATTTTTGCTTTTGTTTCCCTTGCCTCTGGAGATGTGTCTAAGCAAGAAGTTGCTGCAGCCAAGATCATAGAGGTTGCTGCCTGTGTTCTCCTCTAGGATTTTGATGGATTCCTGTCTCACCTTTAGGTCTTTCAACCATTTTGAGTTTATTTTACTGTATGGTATTAAGAAAGTGATCCAGTCTCATTCTTCTGCATGTGGCTGTCCAATTTTCCCAACACCATTTGTTGAAGAGCCTTTTTTCCATTGGATATTCTTTTCTGCTTTGTCGAAGATAAGTTGACCATAGAGTTGAGGGTCCATTTCTGGTGATCTCTGTGTCTGTTTTGTGCCAGTACCATACTGTCTTGATGACTACAGCTTTGTAATAGAGCTTGAAGTCCAGCATTGTGATGCCTCCAGCTTTGGTTTTCTTTCACCACACTTTTCTGTCCTCATTATATCAACTAGTTACTTTGAACAAACCCTCAAACTGTACCTCTTATCCTTTATAAATGTTCTAGATGTGAGGAAGATGGAGATAAAAGACAGTCTGTGCTCTGAAGGAACACATAGACTAAAGAAGACCATTGTGGGTCATGTAATATAATATGGATTGATGCCATAAAATATGTGGTATGATGAAGAAACGAATAGGATATAATTGGTGCTCAGAGGAGGAGTATTTAACCCTCATATTGGATGTAGAAAATTATCCAAAGAAAGTTTGTTTGTTTGTTAATGAAATCTAAACTGAGTTTGAAGATTAAGTTGAAGAAAGCCAGGTAGACAAGGTGGAGGCACTATTCAAGGCCTACAGATATAAAGCTGTAGGATACATCCAGGGAACAACAAATAAGTTTATTTTGTTGGAGGGGACACATTTAGAAGCTGCTGCAGGTAAGACTAAATAGATAACACAAGCCAGATTATGAAGGGCTATCTCTGCTGAGATAAGAACATTTTATTCCTAACGTTATAGAGAGCCTTCAGAGGTCTTTAGAGGGTTGTTATGAGCAGACATGCATTTGGGAGAATACTGTATGTGGAGAGTGTAGAGCATAGCAGAACTGGAGGGTTGGGTACAGAAGTGTATGAAAAATTAGGGATTTCTTTGCAATGATTTAGATTTGAAATAGACTGCTGACACTGAGAGAAGAACAGGAATTAGATCTGAGATATTTAAGCAAGTTGTGTGCCAAGGCTTAATAATGAATTAGAAATTGAGGGAAAGCTAGAGGAAGAGAAAAGGATTACACTCATGTTTCTTGTTTGGGAGACTGGATGTGAGTGCTATTGCTTTGCATTGCTTAAAGTCTTTACTTTTTCTTTTCTTTAAATCTGTCCTTCCATCCATTTATTCCTTAATATCACACCTCCCCATGCCCTCATCAGTGAAAAGCTGGAAAGATAAAGTGCCGTGAACTATTCTAGTGCATTCCAGTTAGCTATATACTTTTCACTAACACTTAACTGGTTATTACTCTGAGGGACTTTTTGTTTACCGTAATGTCATTCTTAAATACAGTAAAGAGTTTCTACTGATAGAAAAACTAACCAGTGACAAATTGTGTTAAATGGATCCATCATAGTGGAAGAATTTATTAAGACATAATGATTGATATAGAACATTGAGATATTAAAATATGTTGTGCAAATTTTCTTGAAATTCCAAGTAAACAGACTAAACTTTGCCTTCTTCTTCCAGAAAACCAGAAATTTAGGACACATGTTTATGATAGATTAGAAATATGTCTCTGATATACTTTACCAACGTTGACTATTTCATAAATAATTTTAATTCTCTAAGGCTGTGTACCAAGAATAATTATTATGCTTGGTACTAATATGAGAGGACAATATTTTCTCAATAAAACTTCACCTCATTTTTTATTATTTTATCTAATAGCCTCCCATAGTACATACTATATTATGTGATTATATGTATTACATATTTAGTATATTAGCTCAGTTGGATAGAATATGGTTATTATAGAAGAGGTTGCTAATTTCTCATATTACCCATTCTACTCTTCTTTCCTTTTGTGATAGACCCTCCCTGCGTAATCACCCAACTATATTCCCTATTGCTTAGCATCCCTTTCAGCTTCTTATATCTTATAACTAAGTTGTTTCCAGTGGGATATGAGTAGAAATATGTATAACTTTCAGGTCTTGTCCTTAAAAATAATTTGTCTTGGTCACCTTTTTTTACCTCTTGTTTTCTCTCATTGGTTGTTCTTGCAAAAGGCAAGAACAGGAAATTTTCTTCAACCTCAGATAGAAGCCATATGATAAAGCAGTGTCAACCTGTCAGCTTGAGTCCTGGATTACCATATCAAAGCTTCTCATTAACTATTTTCTCTTGCAGAGTTAGAGAGAAAGACACATCTGCCTTCTTCAAGGCACTATATTTTCTGTCTCTGTTATAGAAGCTTCTTCTCTATCCAGACTCATACTGGTGATCATGACAAGGTTTGCAGCTCCAATGTGACACAGCCAATGGTTTTCACACAAGAACAACTGTCTCAAACACATGTCATAAAAGGAACAAGTTTTTCAAAGAAACTGGGCAGGGTTGAGGGCAGATAGATGGAGAATGTGCAGATACATAATAGCAAAATGATCACGAGGACTGGAAAAATAATGATGAATCACATGAATTGTTTTTGTTCCCACTTTTCCTCCACCTCCCACTCCCAAACTTTCCTTAACTCCAAGCTCAACATTTAGAAATTGAGTATGTGGAAGATGGGCCATCAAAACAATATTCTATCTAGAATTTGAGACTGGTTCATAACTCTTAGCTACACTGATAATGGCCCATGGGATATAGGGTAACCACCCTATGACTGATGAAACACTTAATGTGCATGTATCAAAAAACACTGAATTGATATGCTTTTCTTGCACTGTGAGTAAAACCTACAAACAGGGGCACAGCTGGTCAGCAACTTGGTCATTTGGACTTTCCATTCTGAAAAAAAAATCCTTACTCATTTTCACTTCTTGCCTCCTACAAACTACATTTGGATTTTACACTTTAGACTATGACATCTCACTTCTAAAAACTAAAATGTAAAGGTTTGGGCGGTATTATTCATCAGCTTGTTTAAAAATGCATTTGAATTCATATTTATAGCATCATGCAAATATAAATATCATGAAGCAAGAATAAACACTGTGCCTTAAAGTGTTTCATTCCAAGAGTGTGTGGAAACCTTTAGAAGTGGGCAATAGAAAAATCACACTGCCTGATTTTATTTATCATCTACCCCTCGAGGAGTGGGCAGACTAGAAAATTTGTGTGTTTCTTCAGAAGTCAGCTTAATCTGGAAATAGGACAAGGTGTGAAACTGAGAGTAAAGTCTCAAAGTAATGTGGTTGACAGTGGAATATGAATTAGTGTAATGTAGATTATTTTTCCCTTGGTTCACAGAACCTTCAGCACTACCAAAAAACTCATAATAGAATTCCCTCCAAAAAAAAACGTTGATCTTCAATTCATGACATTTCAGAGTTGATTACCATGATACCAAGATGGTATATGGGTTACAAATGCCAACATTAGTCTTTCAGTAACAAACTATGGACTCAGTAGAGGTTGAACTGAAAGCCTAAAAATTTAGGCCCTGGTATGTTCAGCATTTCTGCAAAACTTGAAGTGTATGCTTTGACAGATTAATGTTGACTTTAACTAAATCAAAGAAAGTGTAATTGAATATTATTGAGTAAAGCATGCAAAATAAATTATACTGCTTAAGAAGCAGAGTGAGTTCTTAGGTCTGGATAGTTTATCATTGGTTTTATGGAGATTTAAAAAAAAGTCTGATAAGGAGTATGACTATTTTCATAGTAAATGAAAGAAGTACCTGTTAGTAACTTTTAAAGAGACTTCTCTATCAATGTCAGAGAAATACTTAACATCAAAAAGAAAATATCATAATTAAAAAATTAAATCAGTAAAAATAAAATTAAAAATTAAAAAAAGAAAATACTCTTGTACTACTTAATGAGATTTACCTGAAATAAATTTCTCTCATTTCTCTGTCAGTATTTTCATTATTCCATACTGGAATGACTTAAAAAATTGTGGATTGATTTACTTAAAATTCAGAATTTTACTAAAGTTATAATTTTAAAATTTAGTTTTCTTTTTTTAGTTTTTCTTTTTTTTTTCAGTATAAGTGAGTAAGTGAGGTGGTTGAATAAGAAAAGAAATACAGAGTGGTACTATATTTAGAAATTATCTTTTGAAAACATTACTTCTTTTTCAGAACAAACATTCTTAAAGGGTCACTGTATAAAACTGTAAGGGAGGAGTTGTAAAGCAAGACATAAAAGTTGTAGTAGGTGTAATTTATTGGTCCAAAATGACTGCCTAGTTTTGAGAAACAATTTACTTCCATTTGGTCTGAATAGAATATCAGGGATGATAAACAAATAAGCCTATTTGACTGGGAGGACAGATAGCAAAATAAATTAATATATCCAGAGATTGAACGATAAATACACTTCTCCCCTGATAGTACATTTTTCCAAAGAATTTGAGAATGTTTATAATGACCGTCTTTACTTAGAAACCCCTTTATCAAGGTGGCAGGAACTCAGCCTGAATTAAATATACATCATTTATGTCTCTTAATTTTAGTCAAGTTCTTATTATTTTAACACAGAATCATCCTTCGTTGGCATGCAAAAAAGACAGGAAAGTGAGATGCAAAATATAATGTATATTTATCATAATCTGAAATAGACAAATGTATTTTTATTTGGATTTTTTTGGAAACCTACACACATGTATCAACATCAAATGCCAGAATATAATATTCTTGAAACTTATTAAAAGACATACAAGTCACTCAGTCCAGGAAACTAGGGATGAAAAATATTAGGACAGGCCCATATTTTTCCCCTAATAAATAAAAATTTTAACATGGCTCTAGGATCTTTTCTGTCTGATAAATGAGCACAATATATTATGGAAAAGAATTGAGCTCCAGGTATTTCAATAACTACAAATATCTTAAGATTGGAGACATTTAGTATATAGCGTATATTTAACCACATTCTCCAGTTCCCATATCACCAACTGATAATGGACTATTCAGCTCATATATTCTGTTAATTTGGCCCACCTAAAACTGAACTCTTCTTTCTTAAAGAGACAGATTCTACTCCTGTCCTCATTTTACTACTATTACCACCTCTTTCCTATTTTTCTGAATTAGAATTATCCAAGTCATATTTGATTCCAAGTTTTTTCATTCACCTTTCTCATCAACACAGCAAATTTACAACTTTGCATGCTCTGTAGTATTTGTGTTTTCCTTTCTATTTCAACTTCCATTTAGTTTAGAATCCTAAAATCTCACCCTTAAACTCATGCCAATACTTTACAAACTTCTGTCTTTGCCTCTAGTATCTTTCTCTTTAAAGACACTTTGTATATTGTTGCAAAATTAATTTTCCATAAATATCATTTTCATCATACCACTTACGTGTTTGATAATGTGGAGACTCCGTAGCCCTGAATCTTAGGCTTCCTAACTCTGTGCCAGTGGATGTGTAGTGTCACTCTCTGGCGTCACTTCCAAGTGTGAAAATGAAGGTGTTGGATAAGTCATTCTCAAAGTTTGCTCTATCATGTGTGCTATGTGATTATGTGATCCTATGAGCAACCTGGCCCTCCCACTATCTACAGCAGCAGTTCTCAAACTTGGCTGTATAGAAGAATCACCTGCTATATTGTTATTTTCCATTTGCCCTCTCCTATATATTCTTCATCCTTCTCTATCCTGTTTCGTGCCCCAGGAGGATAGCCCCCACGGAGTGCACCATCTAGGTTCCCTTGCCTACTGGTTTCTCCCAGGATTTGGCCAATGGGAGACACTGACACAAGACCAGGGGACAGGAGGAGAGTGTCAGAGTATTTTTTTCCTTTAAGGAAAAAATGCCTTTAAGAAAGGCAGATTTTAGTCTTTTTCTGTTTGGAAATCACATCTCTAGCAGTAGTTTTGTCCCTCTGACGACGGCTCCTACCAGGGGGCCAAATGGATTCCTGATGTTACTAATATCTGGCCACTTTCTCCTTAACACTGAGCTTGTTGCATTAACCTTGCTCTCACTTTGGCAAGTTGTCCCTTCATTAAAGCCTCTTCATTTAAATCATTTTTCTGGGATCCTGATCAGTAGATGTGAAGAGATTTTTTTTTTTTTTTTTTTTTACTACCAATACTCAGACCTCACTCCAGATCAGTAGAATCAGAAAACTTGGGTGTGGGGCCCAAGTAGAAGTCATTTACAAAAGCTCCTCCTGATAGATTATAAAGTCCAAACATTTTATATCTTATTCAAGGCCATGTGTAATCTGATACCAACTAATCTTTTTGATCTTTTCCATCTTTTGCAGATACTACAGATAAAACAATCTCTTACAACAAAATTTGGCCAATTAATAATTTTGCCAGTAGGCTAATTTAAAGAAACATCTACAAGTATAGATAAACATAACACATGCTGGATACACTGCTTACATGCTCAAAAAAAAGTACTTCCCAAATGGGTCAATACCAGAGTCGGGGGGAATTACTGGCACAAAAACTTCTGGAAAGAAGTGACTTCAGATTTAATGAAATATATTAAGAAGGGCAGATCTTTCAAGGTATCATATGCTTCTTAGTTATCTCATACCCGTGAAATGCAAAGTCTCAAACCATCATATACACAGTTTTCTAGTAGGTATGTTTCTCTTTTCATTTCGTCAATTAAGAAGTCTCACATTTGACTTTCATATTCTCTCACTTGCCTTGATTACCACTGATTTACAAGCAAAGAAATGGACAAATAAGTTTGTAGATAGGGTGAAAAAAAAAGAGACACCACTGTTCTTCAATTACACAGGAACTGGTGATATTTGGAGTGAACACATGGTGGCTAGTGCCTTCAGTTATTTACAGTTCTAGGATTCTAGGATGCTTTCAAGTCTTGATTGTCTGACAGATAACTTCTTCCCTTGTGCTTGTCTTATATAGAGGCTTATTTCAACTCCTCTAATCTCAGCTGGATGGCCACTGTTAACTGCTGTTGGGAAGTGGTTTCAAATCAGTGGGTCAGCCCAATCTTTTGGGGATAGAGCCATTTATTCAATAGTTATGGAATACCAACCACAACCAACCAGAACACCAGAAATTTGATGTCTGGAGCTGGTCATTAAAAGAAGGCCTTATCGGATGTGGTCTTTAGTTGAGTTAGTAATAACACTGGTAAAATGAAATGATAAATGTGGCAGTTATATAATTTATTTACTCCAGATCCATATGCAGAATAGCTGCATGAGGATTTAAAGTTTGATTGCAATATGTTCTGGCACCATTATCCCTATCTGTGTTCAGTTTCGGGTGGGACGGAAAATACAATGGTAATGACCACTAGAAGGAATTTACCTGAAGCCCAGCAATTAATATCACTGTTGTTCTTTTATTGTTCACAAATAGAACAGATCTTGGCCAAAGAGCTCTGTTACTTTAATTTTAGTGCCTAAAAGAAGAGGCAAATAGATGTCAGTTTGAGTTAGAATATTCTGCCAGAAGAACTGATTATTCCAGTCAGTGGGATATGTTCTAGGGAGGTCAGCTCTTGCATAAAGGAGAACAAGATGGTAATGTTCGATCAGTTAGGCCTTAAATATTTAACCTTAGCTAGTTTGGGCAAGTGTAAAAATGTGAGACATTTCTCAGGAAAAGAATTACTTTGATTCATAAAGAATCTTTCTTCCAACATGAACTTCGTAGTTTGTTATTTATTAAGATGTATTGAGTTGCCATTAATACCCAGTGGTGAACCAGCCAGTGACTCTGAGGTCTCTAAAACATTGTTTGATGACTTCGGTTCTTCTGGCTGTAGCCAGATATATCTGGAAAAAATAAAAACTATTTCTCTCCATTCAGTTCCAAGGTCCAAACTTCAGTGTTTAAGTAAGGTTGTACCCTGTGGAAAGATACCTTCATGCTAGACTTACTGTTTAATACACAGGAAGATTATAAAACCACGTAAAGGAACATTGGGGGGGAAAAGCCTTTTTTCAATCAATCAGAATGTATGTTTATACTACAATCAAGATACTTGAGCTGCCTTAGAATGAAACAAAATCTCAGCAGGTATTGTGGATCTTGGAAGGGACTGTGTGACTATGTCATTAGAAAACCGTTTTTGTTTTTTTGTTTTTTTTTTCACTCTTTGAATTCTTTAACCAAAAAGAAAAAAAAAAAAAAGACTTTGGCAGAGAGAAGAATAGTATGTCTTCTAAACACTAAAAAATTCTCTCAGAGGCCTTTCCAAGATGTTTTGGATGGCTCTCTGCCTCTCCCTCTCTGGCAGCCCCCTCTTCCATCAGTGTTTGCAGAAGGTCAATAAGCCCTGTGCAGGCGGGTGCTGGGGAGCGCATATGTGAGAAAACCTGCTGTTGTTGCGGTAAATGCAGTGTCCACAAATTCATTAGGAATGCATTTGTTCCTGGAAGTGCTAGCTATTCCGGTAACTGGCTGCCGCCAGTGTTTTTAACCAGATTCCCCACTTCTCTGCAGACGTTACGGGGCAGAAAACCAGGCTTCTGTTCTCACTGCCTACATCAATTTGTAGTTTGTTACTTGATCGGCTCGTTTTACCTTTCGTCTAGCGTAAAGGGCAGTCTGGGACACTGTAGTTATGTCTGGGGCCTTCTTATTAGACTTTATGATGAAAAGGGGCTCTCTCGGGTAACGAAAACTATGAATCTACTTAGTCGGCTCTAAAGAAAATACCAGGCGTAAGGAAGAGCTGAAAAATTGTAGGCAGTGTGAAAATCGGAGGAAAATAACTTCTACCTTCCAGATTTTCTCATACACAAAGAAAAAAGATATATATATATATATATATAGTGATTCCATTAACATGTTAATAATTATTTTATTAAGGATTCTTTCTCTCTCTGAAAAAATAGAAAATATCTCCATTCTTTCTAAACAACACTCTTGGAAGCTAGCTCTCTGAATGTTAATAATACTAATATTACCTGTATTCTAGAAGGAGAAATTTGAAAAAGGCAAAATGAATTGTGTGCTAAGATGGCCAGAATTGTATGGGCATATACCCCAAATCAAACACTGCTATTTTTGCCAAGATGACAGGAGAAAACACTACATAAAAATGGGACCCCTGCCTTTTTCTCAAACAGCTCTGGTCTGGCTTTCTTGAAGTAATGTCACCTTAAGGGGGTGACAACATTGAACTTCCTGTGATAACGGTATCTGACACAACATGGGTTCAGCTTACTTGTAACTGGCACGTTAGAACTCGTGAGAAGTGCGAGGCCCTTCCATCACGAATGAAACACATCTGTCCAGGAAATACACTTCACCGCGCCAAAACGCTTTTAGTGTATCTGCCCCCTGAGTGCCCTCTCAAGCTACAATTCCTTGTCAGCAAGTACCTTGTAATTCCTTTCCTTTCATGTTGATGAAAGTCTTGATCTATTATGCCAATATTGCATACTTTCCAGTCTCCCAGAAACTATTACTCAGTAATATGCACAGGAGATCACGCACTGTTACTTGGACAACCAGTCTCAGCTAAGAGCATCAGGCCTTGCAGAAAAGCAGTAGCGAGGTGGTCAGAATTTTTGATATGGCTCAGGTTCCGCTCTGGAAAAGAGGGAAATGAAAAAGAAAAAGAAAAAAGGCCAATGATGAGATTAGATGCCAGAGAAGATGGTGCACTGCTTGAGCCAAGAGGAATGAGTCAAGGAGGGACTTGACTTGCTTTGTTCTCCAACCTAGTGAGTGGTGACTGTATCCAGCGAGTTCAGGTTAGGATGAGTCAGAGCTGGAAGTCCCCTTGAGGTTCCACTTATATCAGCCATAGCAGCAGAGCCTCAGAATGAAGGCTGGGTGACCCTTACCCCCATTCTTGAGAAAATCATAAAAGTCCAGGTTGTCTCTATGTCTTAAGTTACTCAGGCATTCAGAAATACGCCATATTCACAGTCGCTCTCAAGAGCTAACTGAATTCTTAAATTCAAGAGTTTTAGGGTTAGCACAATTAGACGTGATGTTCACCTAGACCATAGAGTCAGACACTGTGAAGATTCAGGAGTGTCCTAAGTTGAAAATCATTGAACCTACCACAGGTTCTTAGAAAGAATTGATTTCTTTTGATAGTTTCTAGATGAAGCAGGTATCATTAGCTGTTGAGAATGTATGCTGACCGTGAGCCAGCCGCCATGTTTGGTGCTGAGGCTACAGAGCAAGTAATAACTAGCACACCTGCTCCTGCTGCCTGCCAGGCAAGGGTTTAAGCAGTTTTAAAATAGGACCTCATTCAATCTTCACAATGACCTTCAGAGAAAAGTATTACTATTATGGCAGTTTTACAGGTGAAGAACGTGATGCGGAGAGGTTGAACAACCTGCTCTAGGTTACAGGACTATAAGGCAGCAGAACAGTACTTCAGAGCAGGCCACCTGGCTGTGCATGTAGGCTCCTCCGGGCTCTCCCATCCCGTGATCATGAAACACAAACAGAAACCCTGTCAGTTAAATGACCACCACAGTCACAGTACATTGATGATAAAATCAAGAAGACGACCCATCCACTTCTGAGTCCCTGACCACTTGTGGTCAGGCCTCTGAAACACAGACAGATGAGACCTGAGAAATGTCTATCAGCTATCAGCTCTTCCACAGCCCCAGCTTTGCCCGACAAAATCTAGCCCTTAGAATGTGGCTTCTTTTTTTTTTTTTTTTTTTTTAGGTTAATTATTTAATCTTTTGTTCTTGAACTATTCAGTGAAAACATAATGAAGTCTCACATTCTGAATTCAATATGTCAGATCCTATATTTTATATCCAAAACCCACTCAAAAGGAAGATCGTATCTTTGAAGGCAGCACTGAAGTTTCATCAGCACTTTTTCTTTTCTGATATGATGGCACACTGAAGAGACCTGCTTTATTACAGAAGGCTTCGACAGTTGAAGAGCTTTAAGCCAGAGTCCTCGGTGGATGTTTCTCAATGAATAATACAGGATTTGCAACAGACCTTTTAGCCTCCATGTCCCAGGCATTGTGAGAGGAGGATAATAAATCCCCTGGCATAGGTATAATTCAGATTTTCAACTCCATATTCATATGATTGTTTAATATTTATTGACAAGCACTCTTTGTTGGAGGCCCAAGTCGGCCAAACATTTAAAGTAATTTCCCTCAGTAGAAACTCCAGTTTATAAAAATAACTTGGCAAATAATTTGTAAGTGATGTTCTTAAGTGATCAGCATGCCATCTAAGGAAATGTTGAAGTCAGTATGCTATTTTAAAGAAGAAGCACACAAAAGTTTCCAATACAATTTATTATGAGACAAAGTCGTAGGTGGAAAAAATCATTAATATTATTCTTCGGGTGGATATAATAGATCGAAAAGCACTCCATTTAAAACATGTCACTGCAGGAGTGACTTAATTATTCATTTTGCCTTCTGAGTCATGTGTTCAAGCTTTGTAACCTTTTGGTTAAAAAAACCCTGCCATTTACATTGTAGTTTGGGAGATGTTTTTAATAGTTTGTAAAAGGAAGCGAAGTGAAAAATTAAGTCACTACCTCTATCATAAAGTAAGACATGGCCCATTTTCTTTTTGATGCAACTCTAATTCTTTCATCTGTTTAATTCAAATGTATATAAATACCTATATAACTAGATACATAGTTATGTAATCTGTAGCTCTACAAGAATTACTCTCCAGGGTACTATTCCAAGCACTGCAGGTTGAATAAGTCACAACCCCAGACTTGAAGAAATTTATAACTTAGTAGAGAAAATAAGAGTTGTGTAATTGTCACTCTTTTACTTGTGTGATAATTAGGCTGATAATATCAACTATATATTTGAAGAATTCAAAAGAAGGAGCAATCTATTTGAGACATCAAAATGCTTCAGGGAGAGAATGCATCTGAGAAGAGCTTCCAGCAATGGGCCTGGACAGAGGTCCCCAGAAAGAGGAAACAGGCCAGCACCTGAGAAACAACCCAAAAAGCCAAAAATTAAGCATGGCATCAGGAGGAAAAAGAGTGGAGAGATAGGGCGCCTGGGTGGCTCAGTTGGTTAAGCGACTGCCTTCGGCTCAGGTCATGATCCTGGAGTCCCGGGATCGAGTCCCGCATCGGGCTTCCTGCTCAGCAGGGAGTCTGCTTCTCCCTCTGACCCTCCTCCCTCTCATATGCTCTCTCTCTCTCTCATTCTCGCTCTCTCAAATAAATAAATAAAATCTTTAAAAAAAAAAAAAAAAAAAGAGTGGAGAGATAAATTTAATAGGAGCTGAGTGCCTTAAAAAGGTTAAGGCCAGAAAAGCTGGTTAAACATTAGAATGAATCTTCTAGCTTGTATCTCATCTAATATGGTAAAGACCTTTAGAGAAGGGTCACTGTAGTTGCCCTTTATGCAAGTATGTCACCCAGTGATTTGCAAGGTGGACAAAATAAAATAAAGACTAACGATAGCAAAGGCCAATCGGGAGAGAGGGGAGGGAGTGGGAGGGAATGGGGTAATATGCAGAACTCACAGGATCTAAAAGGGCAAAGAAGGAGTGGGACAAGAGAGAGGATTTGTGATTCACTGTTGAGGAGGAATTTCAAAACTCCATCATCTGATTAGATTAAACCTGGGTTAAGAACTTTGAATTTTTACAACTCTTTTTTAAACCTTGATGAACAGGAGAAACATCCCAAAGAGAAGTATTGGTGCAAAAAAGATAAGCCTAATAGTAAGCATCTATTTATCAGAGGCTGCAGGCAGTTTAATACATGTGAGGCTGTTAAGAGAACCTCTCAAAACCACACAGCATATTCACCAAAGTAGATTTGCAGCTTGAAATCACCAGAGCAGATGCATTTTCTATGGCCAGGAGTATTACTAAAAATATCCTCAAGGTTTTTTTGTTCCAGATGAAAGTGCTACTTGGGTGAATTTGAGCTTTCAAGTTGAAGGTGCTACTATTGTTACTTAGATGTGTTCTTCTTATTTGAGAGTGTTACTTCCTGTGGCGTGAGTGTCCCCGTGATAACAGTAGCTCATTCTTTGGCCCCTCGCAGAGATTGGGGAAGAGTATTATAGCCAAGACTGACAAGGCTTGTAGCCTTCTAAGTTAAGGTCATAGAGAGTGCAAAATTTTGTTACACCACTCCTCAGTAGTCTCAATGGAGCAGACCACCCTGGTCACTTAATGCTGTCACTTCTGAGTGACTGACAGCTCAGTTCTATGTTCTGATTCCATTTTAGCACCGTGCAAGTGCGGGAGAGTTTGTACCCCACAGACTTGTACTCTAATTTCATTTAGTCATGTTGCTTACAAACTCATTTAACCTAAGGTGGGGAAATTTCTACTTTAGAAATCTAGGCTTCGTCAGTTCTATCATAGGTCGTTATTTGGTCGTATAAACTTAAACTGAATTTTTGGCAACTAACAAAATGGACATTCAGAAGTAGAGCTACAGGGGCGCCTGGGTGGCTCAGTCGTTAAGCGTCTGCCTTCGGCTCGGGTCATGATCCCAGGGTCCTGGGATCGAGCCCCGCATCGGGCTGCCTGCTCCGCGGGAAGCCTGCTTCTCCCTCTCCCACTCCCCCTGCTTGTGTTCCCTCTCTCGCTGTCTCTCTCTGTCAAATAAATAAATAAAATCTTTAAAAAAAAAAAAAAAAAAAAAAGAAGTAGAGCTACATCCTAATTTCTCTTCTGTCTTGCTATCACACTAATCATTAATAACAGTTCATTTCACATATCATGTTGATAATCGATTTGAGGATTCCAGTGATTCAAAAATGTACTTGGGTACTTGCATACCAAGCATGTAGCCAGCTCGGAGGACTCACAAGAAATACAAAGAACAGTTTTATCCTCAAGTGGTTTATTGTCAAAGCACAGAAATAGAAAAACATACCTTTTCTGAAAATCTCTGTCCACAACTTTGAGAAGATATCTATTAAATGTTCATTGAAGCCTTAAGACAGTATAGGTTACCTTGTATCATAAACTCATGTATGAACTTTCTAAATATTATTTATTTGAGCCTTTTGGATAGCCTTTAACCAGACTTCTAATGCTTCATTTATTTGTTCTCAGAAACCCCACAAAACTGAAACAGCAGTTCCTAGACAGTTGTTTCTGGAGTTTTCATGTTCTCTTTGAAATTATGGGATAAATGGTAATAGAAGGAAGAGGCAAAGCTGATCAGATATTACGTGTCTGAAGAAGATATTCTGCTATGGGCATGAAGTGAATTAATAGAGTGGTTGCAATCTCTTATTATTATAGTATTTTGCAAATATAGAGCTCCTTCTTAAGGAGTAAAAATTGCTATTCACAACTAAAATTGTCATGACAAGAACTCAAGATAGCTCAGGCAATAGAATGGTCATTATGACCGCTATGAGATCAAAAATAGAATGTAGCTAGACCTCTGTCTTTCTAGACCTTGTTCTTCTGGCACTTTTGTCCACACCTAGGGACTCTAAAGTTATTGCACTCAGAGGTCATATTTTTATGACTTCTTATTTATCTGTAATTGAGTGTCTTCTAATTAATGGGTTTAAGTCATTATAAAACAACTTTCCCCCCCATTTTACAAAGAATTAGAGCTGAGGATATTAAATGATTTTGGAATCAGAGAGTAACTTTATTGTTCTCCAGACATTGCCTTTTAGTGTACCATGAAAAATCTGCTTTCTATGCTCCTTGATAATAATTTGGGCAGAACTTAGATTTCCAATCACTTTCAGTTATAAGAACACCCATATGATGATGATGATGATGATGATGATGATGATGATGATGATGATGACAACAGAAAGATAGAGGACAGCTAGCTAGCTATTTAGATAGATGGATACTGGAGTATTGAAAGTCCAGCCTCTACAAAATAAAAGCGTCAAACTCGTATGCCATTCATGGCTTTTTTCCTCACTCCCATAAGTACTAGATTTCCTGCAAAGATAATGAAGGTTAAGCTTCAGGACCCTGAATGTTCAGGGCCCCCTTACAAACCCTGTACCTAAGACTGTATTTGTAATTCTGGGTTCTACTTTTTAAAAAGGGTTCCCTACTTCTATAAGACCCCTCGAAACCTGCATACCCCTCTCTTGGAAATTTAGGCCTGAAGGACATGTGGCCTAAAGGATGGATAGGAAGGAGTGAGGGAGTTATCTACCCTTTGATTCCCTTCTTCACCCTCACTTGTTTCTACCCCTCACTCTTCCAGAGTTTGAGCAAAAGAGAGGGGATTAGAAGAAAGAAGCACTACATAGCAATTGTTGGTGGTTCCCTCTTGGCAATGGACACCCTCTTTGAGCCAAGCATGTAAATGCTGGCCCTCTCTTGGGGCAGACTTAACTGATATGGGCAGTGCTCTCTCTAGATGACCTCACATGACTTCCTACAAACCACCTTTCCCATGGGTCCTGGCCCCTGCAGTCCGTACCACAGCCTCTTCCTTCTCACACCTGTCGGGCCAGCCTCCTGGGTAGGTGGTCTTTAGATAGTTCAAGGTGGATCACCTGTTATGGCATCCACCTGGCTGGCTCACACGCATTCTTCAGAGCCCTGCATAATAGCAGTGGTAAGACTGCTGCCCTCCCTTTCTTTGTCATCTTTCCAATTGTGTTCTCTATCTACTCAGATAATACCAAGGAGAGATTAGCCAGTCTGCTGCATAGGCAGATATCCAGCCAATAAATGAAATGTTTGTCTCTCTGAAAAACACCCCCCAAATCTCTAAGAGTGATTTCTTTGGAGCCCCTTTCACTTGGTTGAGTGAGGAGAGGGTATGCAAATTCTCCCAAGCTAAAGATTTTTCCTCTCACAAGTTCTACTATTTCAACCACTCTTGGTGAATTTTTGTCTTACCTTTATATAAAGCCTGGGTGGAGTAATAGGAATGAATGTGAAAGACATATCTGACATCTCAGGGAGTCTTAGAGATGGTATTTGGTAGCTACTTGTTTCAATTTTTTAGACTACAGTGTTATTTATCAATTATCAGTTTTGACGTCTTAACCAAAATACCGAGAGAATGGAAGAGTCTTACTCAAATGATCATTATAAAAGCTTTTTTTAAAATAAAACTTTTATTAGGGGCACCTGGGTGGCTCAGTCAGTTAAGCGTCTGCCTTCGGCTCAGGTCATGATCCCAGGGTCCTGGGATCCAGCCCCACGTCAGGCTCCCTGCTCTCTCCTCCTGACTCCTGCTCTCTCTCACTATCTCTGCCCTTATCTCTGTCTCTGTCTCTCAAATAAATAAAACCTTAAAAATAAGATAAAACTTTTATTAAAAGGTTCACAAACTTTAAAAACTTTAAAAAACATGGCAGAGTGGGGCTCAGTTTGCAGCAGGCATGAGGACTTACTCAGCCACTCACTGATTAACCCTCCACAGACAACAACGAGTGGCTTCACCATACCAGACACTCTAGCACACTTCCTGTCCACACGGACCATCCCAACCCCTGCCGTGTCTTTCTGGTCTCATCTCCTGCTACTAGACTATAAAGCCCAGAAGGAGGGAGTCTGTTAAATGAACACTGTGCTTTGCCACCTGAAAGGATGTAAATGATGCCAGTAACTAAAATTAGAAGTATAGGAAAAGGAGTGAGTTGTGGGTGAAGGTAGAAAAGTGTCACTTTAGTATTAACAATGATAATGACCAGCGCATTCTTATATAGAAAGATACACAAACAGAATGATTCATTCAATCATTGAAAAAAAATAATCTATTAGTACTTTCTCTGCACCAGGTTCTATGCTAGATATTATTCTCAAATTATCCCGCAATAGAATCTAAAACATTATCTGTGGTTAACACATACACGTACTTCTTTCAACATACAACAAACATCACACTTCATATATCATCGATTATGGACATAAGAGCAGAACTGGACATACAGGATTGCACAAAGTACAGCATTAGAAAATTTGAACATAGCGAATCCCAAATATTTTAGACAAGTCATTCTCTGTGATGATTGTGTTTAGAGATTCATCTGAAGTTCATCTATTGCCAAAATAATTTTTCAAGAAATTTTGTTGAAAACCTACTCAGTAAATAAGAGATCAGCTCTTGAAGTATTATAATTTTGTTCATTTAACTTTATCGAGTGCCATGTTGCTGACCACTCTCTTTTCAGATTTATACTGTTTGTAGAACATAGTAGGTGCTCAGCAAATATCTGTGGATGGAATGAATGAATGAATGAACAAACGAACAAATGTTATATTCCCCCAGCATATTTATCATCCAGAGTAAACGAGGTTTTTTTGGTAAAGCAGGCAGAGAAGGGCCTGACCATAACTTGCCAAGTACACATTTTATTTCTTGGCATGCTTGCTAGTATGCAGGGGATTACATAATATTTCATACAATTCTCAGCTTCCTCTGAGGTTTGTCATTCTACATGGCAACCAAGTTTATCTTCTCTCCAAATGGACTAGTGACATTCGTGGAAAAGGTGCCAGAGGCGGGGAGAAAACACT
The DNA here is from genome assembly GCF_004348235.1 of Phoca vitulina. Lineage (NCBI taxonomy): Eukaryota > Metazoa > Chordata > Mammalia > Carnivora > Phocidae > Phoca > Phoca vitulina. The sequence goes on from NW_022589709.1 coordinate 40,661,449, forward strand.
TTCTACTAACTCCTAAGGAATGTGTCCCTTTCAGACATGAAGGAATGTACCTATAATTTCTGTTTTCTATTCTGTTACATGGTTTGTTCCAGCACAGGTAAATTAACAATACTTAATTAAAAATCCAAAAATTGGAATAGCTGTAATGTGCTCAGGAAATTAGCTCAAGGCTTGAACTTAGGTTCTGACTTTCATTTAGGAATTAATAATCCCTTGTTTAAAAAACATAAAATTAAGCAATATTTTTAATGGTTTTCTTGGAAAATGTAATCATGCAAGACAAAGAGAAAATTTTCATTAGGTTGAAATCTTAAATACTGAAACATTTCCTAGATATTTTTGTAGCTTGTTCTTTTTTTTTTTTTTTTTTACCTTATTATAAGAATCATACCTCTCCTAAATGGAATTTTTCAAAAAGATAACTCTAGCTCCACATATATGATACTTATGCCATGATGCTTTATATTTTTAAACAATCTTATGATAATATTATCACCAATATATAAATATAACGGGGAAAAGATAAGACAATGAGTAGCTTTCTCTTGAGGACCATGCAGCTTGCCCTTCAGTACCAGAGGTGAAACTCCTTAACCTTTTATTATAAAGCCTTTCTTTTCTCCTCATGAATTGGTGAATTTGCCTAAAATGAGTCGCATTATTACCATGGTGCTTCCGTGGCAGTGACTTTCCAGAGTCACCATTCAGGCCTTATTGCCTAGATTGATGATATGAAGCTTTATGTTATTTTCCTCCTCCCCATGACAACTTACTTCACCACTCCACAGAGCTGCAGAATAGGACCCCACTGTTCTAAACCCTTGCCATTCACGTATATTACATTGTCTTTGATTTCTGAAGTAGCTTGGCTAATGGCAACTTCCTTCAAAATGCCAATAGCAAGAAATAACAAACCACCCCCCCCTTTTTTTTTGCCCTTTCACTTTACTGGGGCTACAATTAAGCTATTATTCACTTAATTCAAGTAGAAAAACAAAACCCACTGAATGAGGTAAAAGTCTATAGTGTATTTTTAGGATTTTTTTTTAACCTCAAATTGCTGAATGTATTAATTTTCCATTTCATTTAGTATTTGCTAACCCCTAGGAAAGGGATATCTCAAGAGAGTTTATAGTGATAAGGGCAAGAATATATTGACAAGGAGAGATGTTACATGGGATAAAATCTGCTAACCTCTTGAATCAGTGATAACACCATAGGCTTAAAATACTTAAAAAAAAAAAAAACTGAGTAATATACTTTTCTGTAAATAGGCAAGAATGATATAAATTGTATTACCAATGAAACATTTTAGATTGTGTTGGTAAAGAATCCCACATTTACACTGACCCAAATAGTTTGTCAGAAAACAATGTCCCTAATCACTCTCTATAGCTAACCAAGCACATTAAGCTGACTTTCTAATGGCATGAGCAGAATTTCCCTCATGACAAGTATGGTTTTGAAACCAAGAAACTTTAGTTTGCCCTTCAAGAAAAGTGATTTATAGGAGTTGGTGTGAGGGGAAAAAAAAGGAACCCTACTTTACCCAAAAAGGAGATGAAAACCTTGCCGGAGGCAACATTGTGACATTGCCAATGTGAGAGGGTTGTGAAATCCTGAGTGCATGTTTTTGTGGTCATGTCTGAAAGTACTGGTACTGTACTAATGTCTCGCTATCATGCGTCTCTATTTCCGGATCTACTTCCTTATAATTGCTAATGAAAACAGGGCAATGAGCAGAGCAGTGTATAAGTCTCTGCTTCACTTCTTCTGTTGTTTTCATTGATAGATGGCCTCTTTTGAAAGTTTCCAAAATAATTCTCTTCTACCTTTAGGAAAGAAGGTAAATTCTTTTTCTAATTAAATAAATATACTCTATTTGTTAAGGTTGTTTAGCCTTTTGTCCTATAAGCTATCAATTTCTTTATTCCTCTCACCCTAGCATCCATTAAAACCAGTCCCTATTAATGTGTATTTTGAAAATAATCAAGAGGCTAAATAACAGTAACTGAGGAAAATCAGGACAAGCCTAAGAGTAGCCAAGCTCTAAATAGAGCTATAAAATAAAAATAGAACATGTGACTCACAATACAGTACTAGTTCTTCATCTTACAGATGTTCCTAGACATCAGAGTCAGTGTGGGCTATGACACTGGTAAGTGTGGGCTAGATGGGTAAAAATTTGGAGAGAATGATAGGCTTTGTTTTTTTTCAGACTCTTTTCCTATTACCTTATTTACCTTATGTTTATAGAATGTACAGAAAACTTTGTCTACTCATTTCTTATTTGCCTTAATAGCAAGCTTTCAGTGAGCCTCAAATTAGTAACAGAATAGCCTCCCTCTCCTAATGGCATTTTAGGTTTACAAAACACATCTTAGGAAACAAGTGTCTGGCTTTTAGTTACTTTCTAGCTAAATGTCGTCACCTCATGAAACAAAATTCACCAGTGATTCCTGTCATGACACACCATGCATAGGACCAACCACACAGAAAAGACAGCATCTCTGACCATGGTAGGGACACAACAGAAAGGCTGTCATGATATTTATATCCCACCTACTCAGAAGACCAATTGAGAAACTCCATATGGACTCCAGTTTGCCACTAGCCCACAGAATTGAAATTTCTTGACTGGCTTAAATTAAGAATTTGGGGATAAGTATAAAACTTTGCAGATATTTATTTTCATAATTCTAGGCAGTTTATTTTCATATAATTCTTCTCATCCTACCCAATTCTCTTTTAGTTGACACATTAAGCAAAGGAAATGCGTTCTTAGAAAGCTCATAGAATAGAGGGCAAAGTATAATCAGAAAAAAATAAAAGAACACTGTCAAAGAGCTCTAAGGTGCATGAATGAGAGAAAGGGTGTCTATATGCAGTTTAAGACAAGAAAAAGAAGCTAGCCTGCATGGAAGTAGATTGGCTGATTTGAATTATCTTGGGGGGCCGAAACCCCTTCCTCTCACTTCTTGACATTGCCCAAATGGCAGGTGGTACAAGTCCAGTTCCCCAGTAAGTTCCTGTAAACAAAACTACTTATTTATAGACAGCTTCTCAGTACTGTTTTCAGGAGCTCAGTCAGACTGCAACTCAGAGTCACCTATCAACTGCAAAGAAAAATAAAGACATAAAATCCTGTCTGCAAAAATTTGCTTTACAACCTGGAACCAGATAATCTGACAATATATATATTTGGAGTACCCTCAGAATCATGATTGAGAACTGGTATAAAGAAAGAGAAAGAAGCCCCTGAGCCTCTGCTTTAGAACAAAAAGAAAATTGGGCTGACATCATGGAAATCTGCCAGCAGACCTAAGCAAAATTTGATGTCTCTACTTCTCCTTTCTATTCTTTTTTTCTTTTTGTTGGGCATTCATGGGAACCAGCTTTGATGGAGGGATCACTGAGCTCTGGTGTATAGATAAATCACAAACTGGAGAACTGAGATAGTTGAAATATTGAAAGCTCCCCAAAAGTACTTTGCCATATTTATTTATATTAGTCAAATTAAAATACTAATAATTCTAGTGATAATGCCTGCCTTTTAAATATATATTTCAATGTACTTTCATTTATTCTCATAATTCTCCTTATGATATGTACAGATAGATAAGTATAGATTAACTCAGCATATATTTCAGAAGGTAAATTGCTCCATTGTTTTAATCTAGTGTTATATATAGAAAATAGTATGAAGAAGTATAACTACTTAGATGGATTAACAACATGGCAGTTTTTAATGTGATGGCTAAATGATATCACTTCATACATCCACCAGTTTTTATTCATCATTTCTCAAACTCAAGGCATCTTGTTTGTTCTAAAAGTGGATACAAATGCAAACGTACATAAATATGATCTTACTCTTCAGGAACTAAATTTTACCAAAGAAATAAAATGCAAGCTCTCTCAAAGCGAAAGTATATTTGCTGGCACATTATAGGCACTTACTACGTATTTCCCGAATGAGTGTATAAAACATAAAATCAAATAATTCTAATATAATGCAGAATATAAGTCCCAAACATGATTAAATGCTAATGGAGTTTCAGATGAAGAAGTAATCAATTTTAGCTGAATGATCAGGAAGAATTCATGGAGTTGTATGAGCTGATAAGGATTTAAATTAGGGAATGGTTCAAAATGGGTAACTGTTTGGTAGGCAAATAGGAAAACAAGTCCCAGACAGAGAGAACAAAAAATACCAAGACTATAGAGATGCGGTAGAACAGAGAATGCAAATAACTGGCATCTAGGAGATCAATTCAGTTTGAGTAGGTGGGGAAGTAATGGAAGAAAATGGACTGGAGCCAGATTACAAAGGTTGTTGTACTGAAGACTTCAGACTGTTTTCCTGGACCAGTTGACTCTAGGTCTCCCACAGTGCTAAATTTTTTTGAGCACTCACCACAGTATGTGTATATTTTATAGATTAGGATTTATAAAGTAAACACATATAAACTACTTAACTATCTAAACAAATATATATATATAAATATATATACACACACACACACATATATATAAAAACATATTACAAGTAGAAATTTTTAAGTGTCCTATAGCTACTATACTTTTTAACAACACATTACAAATGTAATTAATTATTTGTACAAATTGCCTTAATATATGCCATCCATGTCCCCTGTTGAATTGTAATCTCCATGAGAGCTGAAAACTTGGCATTCTTGTTCTTTCAATATCACTAGAGCCTAGTGCAGTATTTGGCACACAGTAGACACTTATCGATTATTTGATGACAGGTTATAAGCCAAGCAGTCAATTGACTAAATTTATTTTGAAGTGAGAATACTTCAGACTAGAATACCAATCTGGAATCATCAAACATCCTTCACATTTCCCACTAAAGAATGACCATCTATCCATCATTTTCTTATAAACATAAATCTTCAGTCTTGGAATTATCGATGACAGACTCCATTTTTAAAGAAAAGATGGAAGAAACAAGACTGTCTCATCTTGAAGTATAACACTGAAACTTTATTAATATATTACACTTTTTTATAAACTGAAGAAACAGCCAGTCTAAGCATTTTTCCCCACAGAAGATGGATTAAAAAAGAATATAGAATTCAATTTGTAATTTCTTTATATAAAGCAAAGTTTCACAAAGTGAACTCCTTTGAGACCAGGGGTTCCCAGTATGATCTTTAGTGGCTTTCACAGTATGAGGGTTAGAAGGGGAAGTTGGAGGAGGGGTACTCCACACTGTTACTTCAACCAGCCATCTTTAATGTTCTCTGTTAATATGGGTACTTCCTATAAGATGCCGTTTGAAAGAAGGGATTCAGGCAATTAAAATACTACTTAAAAAAACACTGATTTAAGGTTGTTTACATCCCATATAAATCCAATTAATAATTACATCCCATATAAATCCTGAGTCCTAATAGTTTTGTGTTATTGGCTTGTTTATATTACAGCACACCTACTCTTTCATCTACGGTACTGCTGCTGAATCCAGAGCAAAATTAAAAAATAAAACTAACACTTCCATCAGATTAGTTTTACCCTTACAAATTTTTGGTGGTTTTCCTGTTCGCCTTCCCAAATCCATCTCCTCCCTTCTATTTTCTATCACCCGGACTCCCTTGTTGTTGGCTTCTGGTTGGGAGTCACCCAGTGAGAGACACTGGAGGGAGATCAGGATATGAGAGAAGAAATAGGTCGTGGCTTATTGTCCACTCCCTACCCGCAGTGGCCCTGCATCTCTGGCAGTAGCTGCATCCCTTCACGGCTCCCACGGCCAGACCTTTGTCCACAGCTCCATTTCTCACTGAGCTCCAGTAACACTGCTTCCCTCCTTCAGCTGCAGAGGGTAACAGCTTCCCACCTGTGCTATTCTCTGTGTCCTTGCCAGCCTTCATTTATTCCCCTACTCCTCTCACATCTCTAACTAACCCCTTGTCTCTATTTGAGCCACCTGGTGAATTATATTACCTACCATGACCCAGACTGATACAAAGCTTAAGTCTATTAAAATAGCAAGACCTAAAATATAGAAAATAAAATATAAAAAAATAAATATAAATATTCAAATATAAAAATAAATATTAAAAAATGTTTCAAAAAAATAAAATATTTCGATATTGACTCTTCCTTGTTTACTATGTTTCCTGCCCAAAACAATGACTACCCTACTCTTAGAGACCATGAGGAAAAGAACTATAGAAAAGTGAATTCAATACTGTGTCCATGAATGTCCAGAAAAATTCTTTCTTTATTGAAGATGAGGGTTCAGAACTTCCCACTTTCCACCTGCATGCAAGCCAAAAGGTGACAAAGCCATATAACTCCTTTCATAAAGCCAGGGAGGACTCAGGAAATGTCCCTGAGAACATTCAAAGAGTAACATTTATGTATGTGCACATATGTACATTTTCTGCACAAAAGCAGAATATGTAATTGTTAGAGGCCTGAGATATGAGTAAATGACTAATAAAAAAATATTTTTGTCCAGGCATAAGTGTCAGTTACTGTCTATATTTCAGTTAAAAGTATAGTTGGTGCACTTTGATAACCATAACTAGCATTTAACTCTAAAAAGTGTTGTCTCTAGGAACCTTGAAAAAAATGACATGAACATGAAGAAATTTTAACAAGATTAAATAAATAAAGAACATTACTGTATGTTTTGAACATATTCTTGAAAAGAAATCATAGAAAGTTTCCATAGAGCGTTTTTGAAAACATTGACTAGTTATTTTTATATAGCTGTAAAAAAAAATTTAGCATGCCTCTTTATAAAGGAATAAAGAGAAAATTCTTCTGATGAGTTTTTAAGAAAACCTTGTTTTGAGAGGAACATTCAACAATCCACTCTATTACTTTAGGGATCTTTAAGGAATATCTACAAAAGGAAACAGATATTAAAAACAAAGGTAATGCTGGAATATGTAGTGGGAGTTAAATAATTATAGCACCACCATGTCTAAAAATAAGAAGGAGGTCTCATCTAGATCAACCATCAGTGAAAATGCAGGACATCTTCTCTGGTCGAAGAGTTGAAGACGACTGGATTATTGGTTTCCAACTGCCTTGAATTTACTAAATCTATAGCAAAAAAGACAAAACAAAAGGGACCTGCCAGACAGTGAAGGGCAGTTTTTGTCTTTGTCAAGTAGAATCATAGTACTGAAATAACAGAATGTCGCTGTGGTTTCTTCAGTGATGTACATGAAAGATGGCTACGATCACAAGAAATTTATGAGAAATAGCAGTATCCTGCTGACGGTCTACCCACAACACAGAGACTGAGCTTGGGTCAGAGGTGAACTCGCCTCCCCTGAGTTTGTATGGCAGAATGGCCAAGACCACTGTGTCTCTCCGGGTGAATGAAACACACTGCTTATCTCACAGACACTAAACTCAGAGAAGCTGCTGTGGGTGAGCACATTACTTTATAAGTCACATTTGCAATCTTGGGCACTGAGAAGACTGATCAGTGGGAGAAGGAGTGCTCCTTACTTGAAAAAGAAAATTTTCTTAAAAGAACTAACATACCCAAACAAACGTCATGAGATATTAAAACCATAGTGCCATTTTGCAACCCGAAATGTTCTTCTAATTCTGCGGTAATAGTTTTTCTTCATATATATGATAAATTCATTAAGGTCATCCCTTTATACTACTTTCTAATTATGACATGATCCCTAGGTACTTCCAATCCAACTTGCACTCAGCAATCAATAGAATATCCTCAGAAACACTCCAAACTTTCTCTGCAGTATTCAACATGATTTATCACAACTTCCATCTTATAATATTTCTCCTCCATTGGAATTGATAACACAGATAGCCTTGGTTTTTCTTCTGTCTCCTCAACCACACCTTCTCTGACAACTTTCCTCTTCCTCTCTGCCAGGTGTCAATATGCCTACATAACAGACTTTTTAATCAGAGAGTCAACTGTCTGTTTTGGGTCTTGAGACATAAGAGGAAGCAGTTTGTTTTACATAGACAGAACTCTATCATCAACCAATTCCTCAAATTATTATTGAGATGGTTCTTAGGTTTTCTAAGATCAGGCAAAATAAAATATTTCCAGTAATATTCTCACTTAAGAGCAGTTTTGTTGTGGAGTGTGTGTGTGTGTGTGTGCACAAAAACAGTCCTGGACAGACTCTTAGGCACACCCAATCAGAGTTTTTGAATTCAGAATACATCTTTAGTGCATAAATTCATTGTAGCACTTCATATATTAAGCACAAACATAGGAATTTGTTAAATATAATGGGTATATTATCTACTATCTAAGAGTTTTCTATTTCTAACCTAAGAAGTAGTAAAGTAACAGGCAATATTGTGAAAGATTATTAGAAGAAAGTTAACTTAGTACAGCAAACAAGTTACCATCAATAAGAATCCTTTCTCAGCACGTAGGCTTATCTTGCAAGATCTGGTGGTAAGTTTTCTTGGGAAACTCAGCTATTAGTTTGTATAGTTTCCTTGTTTTACACTTATAGGAAACACAAAATATCATCCTAAATTGCTTTTTCTAACAAGTTATAGCTGTCATCAGCTACAAATGTGTTTAAATGCTTTGAAGTTTACCATGAACACTGGTCCTGCTTCCCCTGCTCTTCACCTTGTAAGTTCCTTGGGGGCTTTCCTACTTCCTTGTCCTCCTCTGAGTTCTAATTCCTGAGTGACCCCACTGAGTATGTGCTATTCTGTGAACTGCTCTGTTATTATCAGAAGGAACCAGTTGGTCATAAAGACGTGAGTCCTTGAGAGGTTCAGAGATCTGCTCAGCTGAAGGAGAGTGAGAGCTGCCTGAAGCACTGCCTCCTCACTGGCATCAGGTGTCGAGCACCTCCACCTCCTGGAGTATTAAACTAAAAATACCTAGCACTAAAGCCTTATGCTCAATCAGATAAGATTTTTACCTTCTTCCTATACAGATAAGTAGTAGCAACAATCAATAGTGTAATAAAAATTATCAAAGAAAGCATTGAATTGGGGAAAATATTTTTTGCCAGTGAACTGGGAAAATATGAACTTTAACAGTAGAACACATAAATCCAGCTCAAGGAAAACTTTCTGGAGAGGAGCTTGCAAACTTCTATGTTGGATCACAGAGTAATAAAGCCATAGACATTAAGAGATGGAACATGGCTTATACATTATTTATTCTTACCCTTTAATTTTTCAGTTGTGAGAAATGAGGCTCAGATAATTTGGGTGAATTTCCTGGTTATATAACCAGAGAGAACTGAACCAGGACTCAAGAGCATGGGTATTCTGATTCCTCATTCAGCACAATTTTCCCTACTCAACAGTCTCTTCTGTCTTCTGCTTACATGGAATTTTTTTCTTCTGAAAACATCCAAAAAGTATGAAAGAGTTTTTCAGATTCTGTGATAAAAATGTTTAAGTTCTGAATGGTCACTAATAGATACTTGTTTTATTATCTTTTTTTTTCTGACCCTTAGCCAACTATCCCAACAAATTTAATGAAAGAAAACAAAAACCATTGCTCAGTAATGATCTTTAAAATTCAGTGGCTTGAAATACATTAGGATTTTACTAAAAATTACTTAAACAAAATTCTTTTAATAGCTTTGAAAATCAACATTTGAACAAATAATTCATTGAGCTATTATATGACCTACATGCTAACAGGTAAATATTTGGTATTCAAGAGGCAATAATTTAAGTTGGAATTATAAATGTATTTTAGAAAATCTGATTCTTGAGATTTTGGTATCCATTAATTTTCGCCATTTTTTGTGTATTTCAAATACCCCAGAGTTTAATGGTAGTATTCACAAACTTATTTACTTGCAGTTTTTCCTTTCCTTGAGGCGTTTCTAAGTGCCCAAAACTATTAATAAGGATGAATAAATAGACACAAATGAGCTTTTTTTCAGTCATTTACAATTTAGTCTACTATGTGCTAATCCTGTGTCCTCCGTTAATCAACCTCAAAACACAAGTCTTCCATTGTGCTCAATAGAGATGAGGCATATGTGGTGGAATTCAGTCAAAATATTAATTTAGACATCTGGGAACCATCACCTTCTTGAGAAAACTATCAGGTAAAATACACTCATTTTCAGCCAAGCTAAATTCCCACGTCCATGAATTGCACAACCCTGTTAAAGTCAGTAAGTGTCAAAGTCTTGAGCTATGGACTAGACAACATTGCCCAATAACCACAATTAGGGTTTCCAGCATCTGCTGTTCCTCTTTTACAAATCTGAATTCTTCTTCCTATGCTATCTCTTACATACATTATTCATGCTGATGTTGAAATACTGACAATTTATAAGGAGAGTTCAGTTTTGTGTAGCACTGGAAATCACTGCCCAAGTAACAGAAGGAAAACTAACTTACCCCAGGAAATTATCTCATAAACAATCTTAAAACTCCATTATATTATGGTGTGCTTTTAAAAAAAATTATATAATGGCATTTTGTTAAATCTTTGGTTTGTCCTGAACTCAAAAACTAGATTTTAACCCTCAGTTTCAGTTTCCTTCACTGACTTGCCCTGATTTTCTTTTTCTTTTTTTCCCTCCACTTCATATCTGTCCTTTAATCTGTTAAGTCTATACACATTGTAGTCATCTCTCCTACTCCTGGCCTCCATTCTCTCTTATACCTGAAATATTTTAGCAGCATTCAGAATTATCTTTTTCTCCTAATTCACAGAATGTCAAGATACAACAGTTTAATGTAATTGATATTTAAATGCAATAATTATTTCCACTAATCCACTGTATATTCCCTAGGAATTTATTTGCCCCTTTGCTCTTCATAACACCAAGAATAAAAAAGAGAGAGGGGCGCCTGGGTGGCTCAGTCGGTTAAGCGTCTGCCTTTGGCTCAGGTCATGATCCCAGGGGCCTGGGATCGAGCCCTGCATCAGGCTCCCTGCTCAGCGGGGCGCCTGCTTCTCCCTCTCCCACTCCCTCTGCTTGTGTTCCCTCTTTCGCTGTGTCTCTCTCTGTCAAATAAATAAAATCTTTAAAAAAAAAAAAGAATAAGAAAGATGAAAGCTCACACAAAATGTAAATCAGCCATAAAAATAGATAATAGCCCTCAGGCCCTTAGTCTAAAAGAAATAAAAGACCTAGTGAGGATCAAAAAGTGGAACTGAAACAAAAATTATATTTCTCTTTATTAAAAACATTTGTTTGGTTTTTATGGAAATATGAGTTTTTCTGAAACTGTAAATATTATTGCTTTGTACAAAACTATGTCTTCTCTAATTCAGGCAATCTATCAAATTTTTGATTACCAAGAAGAAAATTAGATGTGGGAAAGTCCGTTTTTGCAGGGCAAATTTAAGTTTAATTTAAGCAAAATATATTTTTAAAAACTAAGAAAATGTGATAGAATTATTTGTTTATATTATGCATTCAATTAATATTTATAAATATGCAAAACTCTTTATAGAGAAGATAGAAGTCCAGGTACAAATGATCATTTTTTGGTTAAGTACTACATATACCTTTTCGCACTGCTCTTAATAAATGACAGATTGCCCTAGGGTAACCCAAGATCAATGGCTGAACCAAAAGAATCTCTCCATAATGCATTTTCTTGAGGCTGGTAGTAAATGAACTTTTGTCTTGAGGAAGAAGTTGAGGAAGAAGATTCACCAATTTATTACTAAAGCTAACTCCTAAGGAAACTCTAAAAATATTTTAACATAAAGTTTGCAAAGTTTACAAAGCATTCTAACTTGTTCATCAACTCCTTCCGTGCAGAGCACATTTGTTTTCTCTGTAATCCTTTTCCCCCTCCTAACAACAGCTGTAGCACTGTATAGCGTCCATTAGTCTAATGCTATTCTTAACTAAAATTACTAACTTGCCTCTAAGAGATGCACTAGAGGGGGCCAAAGAGCAACTCAATGTGGGGTGTTCCATTGGCCTGCCCAACATCTCATCCATTCAGTGTGTACCAAAATACTCCTACTTAAAGTAATCAATCAGATGATCAACTAACCTAAAAGCTCGTTGATAATCTACTACATATAAGGCATTGTAGTCGGCAATTTTTTGAGAATACAAAGAAATATGTTACTGACTTAGGACTTAACATTGCTTACTTTGACTACCCTCAAGCAATAGTCAAGAGTTCATGACATGTAACAATTTGTAATTTTGCTGAGGCATGAAATTGAATTACATGTGGCAAGAGGCGGGACTCTCACAGGAATCCTTTAGAGCGTGCTTAGATGACTGGCCCACATATCTTCTCACAGCGGTTTAGATATTCTCTACTTGTGGTCAAGTTCCTATGTAGTAATTCTCATGACATGATGAAAAACTATTTTCTTTGTGAATACTTTCCCTGAAAATAAAGTCAGCTGCTAGTTCTGGTGATGAAAGTAAAGTGGAAGCAAAACTATCCAAGAAAGTGATGGTTCTAATCCAGAAAATAGAAGTTTTATGGAGACAATTACGTGCTAAACTGATATTCATGAATTTGGGACTGTGGTATCCCTCATGAATACTGAAGATCTGCCATATAAAATAAAGTCCTTATCTTCAAGGAACATTTAGAAAAACATGAAATTCTTCATCATAGTTACCTTCTTAGAGCCCACGTTTCTTTAGATCATTGCAGACATGAATGTCATTTTAATGACATCAGGACATCTGTTTTATTTATATCTTCCTAAATATTGTGCACAAAATCACCACAGCATCTACTCTTCCACCAAACAAGATTTGAGGGACTGGCCGAAACTTCAGTTGTTTTGGGGGGAGTTTTGGGTTTGTCTGTTTTTTAGTTTTAGGTACCAGCTAATATAGCTTAGGTTAAGCTAGAGCTAAGAATAAGAAATACTTATTCTATTTAATTGTGGCAACATATATTATAGGCTTGGGCTAAAACAACTCCACAGAGAAGTCGGATTTGATAAGTTTTCGCAAGGTGGCTTCAACACTTTTTTCTCAGCAAAATAAGCCTGGAAACAGTTTTTGAAGCCCAGAACATGGTGACAATATACATGATGTTGCACAATGGGAAGTATATAGCAGGCATATCTTGGCCACCTGTCCTTTATGAAGATCAAGGCTCATCATTTAAGCTTATGGCAGCTGTTGTTTTCCATCCTTCTTTCTTCCTGCTGCTGGTTGTATATCCAGCCATCCAGGGTCTCCTAACCTTAGGCTGCTACTGTTTGTGGTTCTTGCCCTTGCTATTTTCACTTTATATAGGCTGTTTCTGCCCCTTTTCAAACTTGTAAAAATAGTGCTCCTAATAAGGATTGAAAATCCAATGCTTGACTCCTTGAATATAAAGCTTCCTCTTTGCCTGGACTAGCACACAATGGAATGGGGGGTGGGAGAGGAATAAAGGAAGTAGGAAAGAAGCAAGTCATTTATCTCTTAAAGTTTGCAAAGTTCTTTTTGAAAATGAGAATTCTTTGTATTTTTAAAATCCTCTCCACCCATTAGCCTCAACACTACATTGCTGCTATACTTACACCTCGCTCGTTATGTATTTACTTTTTATATAACTAAGCAGCACCCTGTCATAAATGAAATATTCATGCAAAAAAAAAACTGCTCAAAATGAATTTATAAAAAGAACATATAAAAACTACCATCTGCTCCCAGTCCTAGCAAGCCCTTAGATACCCAAGTGTAAGCCCTCTGATTCCACAGAGAGGTAAGGCAATGTGTCCGTGATGTAGTCCTGAAAGCCAAAACTTCAGACTTTGTATTTAGATGGATCTATGAGCTCTGGCCATCGAAATGCTTAGATCAACATTGATGGGCTTAGATATTGCACATAATGAATTCATGTGCTAGCATATTGTAATGGGTAGTCATACCCGGTCATGTTGTGCTGAAACGAGCTGAAACTCTTCTGGGAAGTTGTGAAAGCATTTTGTAGTCAATTGATACTGCAGTACTTTATAATATGCCTTCCTTTAAAAAAAAAAAAAAGTTGTCCAGACATTCCAGGACTCCAAGATGAAGTGTGGGCACTTGAATACTTTATTGTTCTAATTCACCTAGGGATACTTCTGATATACTCAGGGCATTTTACTGCTCACACTTGGAGTATCATCATTGCTATACATAATAAGATACATGATTTTCTCAGTAGTTTCATTTCTCCCAAATGGTAAGTTGCACCTTTATAAGTTCTAGGAACACTTGAAAGAGATTCTTCCCTTTCTATAGCCTCCCCTTCCCATCTAACACATTCCCACTTTCCTCAGTGTTCAGTGCTACCCATTCCGAACTCTGTATTTGGAATTTTCATTTTTTCCCCCCCGGAGTCATTAAGAATTAAGTTTGCCTGCAAGCAACCAAAAAGCAAAATAACAGAGTCATAAACAAGAGTTTATTTTTCTCCCGCAGGAAAGATATCCAGAGACTTGTAGTCTAGAACTAACATAGTGGTTCCAGGATCGTCAGGAAACCAGGCCCCCTTTATTGGCTTGCCCCACCACCTTCAGTGTGTTGACTGATGGTTGAAGGTGACTTCTCCAGTTCCAGTCATTTCTTTGTACTCCAGAAAGCAAGAAGAAAATTCTGCTCTCTCCTTTTTTAATAAGACTTCCAGGAAGTACCACACATTTTGAATATACTTCTTTGACCAGAACTTAATCACCATGCCAAATCTTGCTGCAAATTACCCTGGGGAACATAGTCTTTTAGCTTGATACCTTACCACCCAAAATAGATTCAGAATTCTCGTACTCAGGAGGAAGGAGAGAATAGATGTTGGAATAGGAAATTCATAGCCTGTGCTTCACTTCACTAGATCATAGCATAACTTGTTACATATCCTTTGTTTAGGTTTAGATTTCTAATTGTCCTAAGTAGTTGAACAATCCAGCTGTTCATCATTCAACAATCAAATTATAAATAAAAAAAGATAAAAATAGAGAAAAGTTCTTGGTTCACTGTTGCACTTTGATTTTGTTTAAAGGAAATTCTGAAACTGCCTTCAAATAACTGACCACACTTAATTACCTAAATGGATAGAGAATTAGGTCTATAATTCTATGGCCAAGACTCTCAGTGCTTTCCTCGTCGGAATAACCATATGTTTTATGAACCAAACCAGAACACTTTTGAGAGTGTGAAGGAGGGGTTATTAATAATCACATTGAAACATCAAGGGTAAATCAGGACTGTCCAGAGCAAACTGGGGTGTACGGTCACCCAACTGATCCTCCTGACTGGATTTGTTCACATGCCAAACCTCATATAGATGTCAGTTTACTATTATTAATTTACCAGTCATTTCTCACTGGAAATGTGATAGGATATGAAGAAAGCATGACAGATTTGGGCTATTATCCTATACATCATGTCTCTCAATTTGATATACAAGGGAAGAAACTCTAGTTAAAAAGACCAGATTAACTGCAAAGTATTAATAATGAACTATTTCCAACCATTCATGCTACAGTAAAGCCAAAATTGTTCCAGGAAATGGGTATGAGAGATGGACATCTACTCCTACTGCTGAGATTCTAGTTATAAGGGATTCTTCTTAGGATCTCAGAGTTTGTAGTATTTTTATCCATCATCCTGAATAGTTTGTCACTTTAATCTGTAACCTGTGACAGTTGACAGCTGTCAGTTGGAAGGATTTTCTCTGGCTAAAGGCCAACCATAAAGAACAAGGCTAAGAGTGAGAGCCCAGGCTGACAAACTATTCTGGCTTTCTTCATGGGGCACTAACATGTTAATAATTTTGAGAAATCACCTCTGCTTATGATAGAACCTAATACCAGATCCTCCCTTTTTCCGCATTCCCATATATTTTTGTATAATTTTTTCAGAAGCATATTTCTATCTGGAAAAGATGACTATCTATTAAATTGTACCTTATTGGTCTGGAAGCTTCCAAAGATGCTTAATGCTCAACTAAGGAGAAAAAAAGGCACTAAAAGAATTTGGATTAGTAATAATTATTAGAAATAGTCCCAAACATCCGCAATCTGCACTATACTTTCTTTGTTGCTTTCTAAAGTCTTCTTTCCATAAGTGAGTTTATAAGAAGCAATGTAGCATGCCAGTTCAAAACATGGATTTTTGAGTCAGACTTCCTAAGTTAAAATCCCTGCTCTGCCACTTCCTAACTGAGCTACTCTGAGTATATCAACTATCTGTAAAATGAGGACAATATTAGTAATTACCTCATGGTTGCTTGAATATTTATTAAGTTAATATGTTTAAAGTGCTTAGAGTAGTACCTGAATACAGTAAGAGCTTTTTAAGTGTTTGCTATTTACAACCTAAAGATGGACACAAGATATAAAACTTGTCTCTGTATATAGATCCAATCAAACTCAAGGAGTTCAAAACTGAACTCATCTTCTATAAAAACGTGTGCCTTTTCATGGCATCCCAATGTATGTTAAGCCTATCACTTTCCTCTATGCACCCAGCCTCTAGATACTACCCTATATTCTTTGTCCCTTATTGTCCTCCCTCACATCAAGTATTCAAGTCTTCTTCCAAAATCCACTCCCTTCTTTCTCTTCCCACCGCCACTGGCCCAATTCAGATTCTCTTTATTTCTTGCCTAAATAATTCCAGTAGCTTTCCTAACTTGTTTTTTGTATCTCCAGGCTACTCCCTTCAAAACCATTTTTGTACGGATCTTAGAACATTCATGTTAAAATCCAGTGGATCCCCCTATGAAAAGGTTCCAGCCTATCTTTCCATTCTCATCTTCCTCCACCCTCATACCCCAGATAAGTAACGGTACATTTTAACACCTTAATATTTTTTCCCACACTCTTCCAACTAAATGGAATGTTCTTGTGCTCTCTGATACTCATTTTCTGAATATCAAAGTTTACCTACTTTAAAGGTCCAGCAGGGTGGCTCAGTCAGTTAAGCGTCAGACTCTTGATTTCAGCTCAGTTCACGATCTTAGGGTCATGAGAACCAGCCCCACATCAGGCTCCGTGCTCAGTGAATGGAGTCTGCTTCTCTCCCTCTTTCTCTCCCTCTGTTCTTCACCACACTTGCATGAGTGCATGCTCATGCTCTCTCTCAAATAAATAAATAAATAAACCTTAAAAAAACTTTTTTAAAAAAAGGCCCAGCGGAGATGCAAATTTCTACATAAAACTTTCTGAATTGTAACTACTCTTTCCCTCCTTGGAGGTTCCATGACTTGTACATTTGTAATAGCTCATTACATTGCCCTCTAAGTTATAGTTTCTTATTTATACCTCCTCAAGGTTTTAATCCATATGTCCTTCATCTTTGTACTTCCTAGTAAAGTCCTTCCTCTTACACACTGGGCACTCCTAGACCACTGAATATGATCGTGAAATTTCTGTACTACTCTAAAGCATGAGTCTATGAAAGCTAAAATCTAGCCCAACCTCTGCCTGTGAAGCCATGTGACTCCGTGTTGCCATCAAGGGGAGAGTTTCTTATCAATCTACCTAGAACCTATCAGAAGGGGTTGCCTCATTCTTTCACTCCCTCCAACAGGCAAGCTATGCACCCTCTAGGAAAAGCACCTTGTACTTTTTTTTCTTTTAGATTTATTTATTTATTTGAGAGAGAGAGTGTGTGTGCATGTGAGAGAGAGCAGGGGCAAGGGGAGAGGGAGAGAGAGAATCTCAAGCAGACTTCCAGCTGAGTGCAGAGCCCAACTCGGGGCTTGATCTCACCACCCTGAGATCATGACCTGAGCCAAAATCACAAGTCAGAGGCTTAACCAACCGAGCCACCCAGGCGCCCCTAGAAGGAACACCTTTTTCTAACTCATACACAGGTGCAGTTTAGGACAAGACAGGCTACAGTAGCAAAAAGAGTCAAAACTATATAAGGGCTCAAATATGAATGAAGTTTATCTCTTACATAATATTTCAAAGAGGGTGTTCTTGGTTGGCAGGCAGCTCTCCTCATGGTGATTCAGAGATGAATTTGCAGTGTGGCTAAAGAAGGATGTTTTGTATAGAGGCATGAGGAACCCTAGCAGGTTTAGAGAACTGCAAATAGTTTTGTCTGGCTAGTGCACTGGAAACATGAGGGAGTATGGCAGCAGATGAGGCTAGCAAGATAGGCAGGGCCCAGAATGTGATTATCTGAAAGTCCTGTGAAGAATCAGACAAGTGATAGGAAGCCACTGGAGTTTGTTTCTGGGTTTACCGTAATTGTCATTATTGTTTTTTTTTTTTTTAATTGGGACGGTTAATATTATGTGATAGGAATGTTAGAAAATCAGCACTGCCGATAGTATTTGAGCTGATTTGGATTGCTGTGAACAGAAAGTTAGGAACACCAACAAGGCCAATATAACATTCCAGAAAAAATGTGGAGAGCTCAAAGTAGGGCAATGGCGGTGGTGATGGAGAGGAAAGGAGAAGAAAAAGAGCAATTTAGGAAGCAGGTCAGAGCAGGATTGGTGATTATTTAAATTCAAGGGATTAGAAAGAAAAGGTTGAGGATGCCCCAGCTTTCTGGCTGAAGTGAGGTCTGTGGCTGTGCCTACAAAAATCAAAAGTATTCATTTCGATTTTAACACTGAATTTATTTTATTATGGTCCCTAGTGAACAAACTGAATGACAATAAATGCCCTTTCCACTAACCTTCTGGAGGCCATGCAGTAAGACCTTTCAAGGTGGAACACAGAATCCATCATATTGTCATAATAAAGTCTCCAGGATCCTTATTGGTTAAATAGAAAAGTAACTTGCAAGAACTGACTGTAACTTTTCAACAATGGTTGCCTGACCTAAACATCACCAAAGAATACCTACTGGAGCCTCAAAATAGAATTAGCTTTGCCTGTTCTGAAGTTGCTATTCATTATTCATTGTCTTCCTTTGTTTTAAAAAGAATTGGAATCTGAAAGTTTGCAATCCTCAATAAAAATCAGTATATATTTGAAGACACTTGCTCCTGATGGCTGCTAGTATTATAAAGTTAGCAGCAATCACAAAGACTTGTGCTTGCTTCTCTATTTTCCCAGCAATGTGGAAAAGGCACATTGGCCTCTTAAATCCATCTCCCAGGGATTAAAGGAAACTGGAAATGGTTTGACTCTTCACTGAATCTTCACTGCCATATGAAGCTGGCTGAAGATGGCACTCTGAGTTGAATTGGCACAGCTCTGCAGCATTGGAATGGTATTTCTTGACAGGGTTGGATGGCATATGTAGTTTTGTGTATTGTTCTGGTGCTTCTTAAATCAAGTTGCCCAATTTAAGCCAAACAAATATTCTATTCTCCACTGCCCCTTCAAATCATACCAATCCTTTGCTTGGTCAAATCATAGCCCCCAGACTGTGCTCTGCAGATTTTCCATGGTACTGAAAAAAGACTTTCATTATAAAATTAATAAAATAACACATTCAAGTATGCTTTCAATATTTTTATTTATTTTAATTATATTATTCCTATAGTAAACTATTTAAATTTTTTAGTGAGTAAATGAGTCAACTTTATAAACCTGTATAAAATAAGTGACTGTAATTGAAAACAAAAATGGTTCTCAGATCTCAAATCGGTTTCTAGATTGCTTTATATCCTGAAAACAATTTACCTGCATTAATTTAATTTAATCAAAGAATGTCTAAGTCACCACTGTGACTTTTGTGCAAGAGACCAACTCGAAACACTGAGTGTTGGGCATCTCCTCCAACATTATGAGTAGGCAAGTCTTCAGACTACTGTTGGTTTGTTCTTTATTACAACCAGATTTGACAAATTTGAGGACAATTACGGACAAACTTGTCTTATAATTTTAATCTTCTATTTGATCTCATAAAGGTGCCTCCACCATTATCATTATTGATCTAGATCATTTCTAAGATTTTCCACCAATCACTCAAATGCAAGACCTTAGTCATGCCCTATTTCTCCTGTGTTCTGGATCTCAGCCCCAAGGTCTATCAGGCAAATTTTTGGCAAGATTGGGCTCATGGCTGAGAATTCCAAAAGTGTGGCACCACAAGGAAAATAGCTCCATTCTGACAGTCGCATGGAGTGACTTATGTTATTGGCATCTCACAAGTCATACCAGTTGGGTGGCATCTAATGTTACAAGAAGCCCTGCAGGAAGGCAAGTCACATGATATAAAGAATATCTGGACCTATAAAAAATTCTAGTTGATAATCTAGATGTCTTAGGGTTTCAAAGTGGGAAAGGGAAAAGTTCAAAGAATTAAAACAATGAAATGGTTAAAGTAGTGTTATGTACTGAATGTTTGTGTCCACACCCACACATTCATATGTTGAAATCATAACCCCACGTGTGATGGTATTAGGAAGTGGAGCCTTGGGAGGTGATGAGGTCATGGGGTAGAGCCGCCATGAATGGGATTAGTGCCCTTGTATTAGAGACCCCATAAAGCTCTCTCACTGCTTCTTCCATGTGCAGACACAGTGAGAAGCTGGCCATCTATGAAGTAGGAAGAAGGCCCTCATCAGACACCAAATCTTCCCATGCCTTCATCTTGGACTTCCCAGCCTCTGGAACTGTGAGTAATAAAGGTTTGTTGTTTAAGCCACCCAGCCTATGGCATTTTGTAATAGCAGTCCAGATTGACAGTTGGTGTTAAAGCAGGGCACCCCTAGGGAATACACTATCTGGATTCCCACATTCCTGTTCCCATTTACCTTCCCTCAAGGTTTTGTGAGGTTTATATTATAAAGTGGACACCCCAGACGTCAAGGCCTTTCCTTACTTTACATTTCCTGGTGGGAACCCACCTGGGCTGTACCATCACACCACTCCATGTTCAGAATCTCTTCTGTGGCAAGTGCTCAGCAGATCTCTACCCAGTATGAGGACAGAATATGCCTATGGGCCATTTACATTGGCAGAGCTCTCTATTCTTTTTTTTTTTTTTTAAGATTTTATTTATTTATTTGAGAGGTAGAGAATGAAAAGACAGAGAGCATGAGAGGGAGGAGGGTCAAAGGGAGAAGCAGACTCCCCGCTGAGCAGAGCGCCCGATGCAGGACTCGATCCTAGGACTCCAGGATCATGACCTGAGCCGAAGGCAGTCGCTTAACCCAACTGAGCCACCCAGGCACCCCTGAGCTCTCTATTCTTAAACCATAATGCTTGCTGCTGCTTTCTGGCCTCCAGCAGTTTGCTTCAGGTAATTCTTGATGTCACTTTTCTTTTTAAGGTCTCTCTTTGAGCTTTGACCTGTGGACTCTTTGGAGAATATTAGCATTGTTCCATCCTGTTTTAATATGATCACTCTTTCTAGCCTCTTAGATAACCAAGAGAAGTAGGTGGGGGAAGGAGGTGGCTTGTTTTTCATTGCAGGCCCCAGATCTGATCCCTTTGGAAACAGATGAAAATTCTTTAGGCACTGGATCAGCCTATTTTGCCTCAGATAAACTTTCTTGGATCTGAGAAATAAGTCTTTTACTCATTTTTTAATGTTTAGGTTTGTTTTTTTTTTTCCCCTGTGGTCAGTGTTATTTAGCTTCATTTTCTTCTCCTTATTCCTCTCTTTGCTTTTATTTCTTCTCTGTAGCTCTGCTACCAGCCCCTGCCAAGTTTCTTTATCAACTGTCTCTACAGCCAACTTAACTTTCTGAGCCAATGGTGTCAAAGCAGAATGCATATGGGTGCTGTCAATCTCACATGGTGCAACTTGGAATTAATTTCTGATGCCTACCAGATATTTAACCCATGATCAGAGTAAAACTTGGGTGGCCCTAGAGTCTCTAAATTGAAGTGCTCTCTCCTTAATTAACTCCCTATTCCCCCTCCTGCTATTTTAACTCAGATGGAACGCCTCAAGCAAGGCACATCTTCTGCCTTTTCCCCAGCCTCTTACCTACCTGCCTTCTAAGGCTTGGGCCTACCAGTGCATCCCAGCCTCACTTATTCATGGCCTAACACCCTGCCCAGCACATGCTAATCCCTGGCTTTCTATCCCTTCAAATCACTGTCTGCTCTGGTCCTGCCCTAAAGGAGAGGTTCAAACTTGACTTAAGTAAATATTTATTAACAACTTATTATTTGCTAGTCACTGGGCTCTTCAATCAGTACTTGTTCAACTTTCACAATGTCCATATGAGGGAGATACCATTTTAACCCCACTTTCCCCGGAAGAGCATTAGACTTGGAAAGATTAAGTAATCTGCCTGTGGTCAGCAAGATAATAAGTGATAGAGTCAAGATTTGAACACTGAATTCTTGCTCTTATCCTCAGTTACACTCAGTATTGCATGCCCTGAAAGAAGTACTCCTTATCCTCTACAGCCTTTTAAGTCCCATTTAGGTATCAGTTTCCCAGGAGATAATTATTTTACTCATTCATCAAAGATTTTCTGAGCACTTAGTAAGTGCCAATGACTGTTCTAAGCCCAGGGGATGTATCAGTTAACTAAAGAGGTAGGATTCGCTCAGCTGCACTCAGGTATAGAGGTAGCTCTTCTGATTTATGGAAAAAATCTTTCCCAGAAGGAGATGATCAGTGTCTTGAGGAAGGTTAGGCTCGTCCACAGCAAGCTCCAAGCACAGATGGCCATGTTGTCGTCCCCTGTGGATGACGCATTCACCACAACTTCTACATTTGGTCATAAGTGGGGGCATTTTAAATTAACCTACCCAGAATCTGGAATGTCAGAACCAGAAAGAACAACAGAGGTCATCTGGTTTAACTGTCTTACTATAGAAATGAAAATAAACAAACAACATGCTGAGAAGTTTACTTTTCAAGATGACATAGATGTGTAATGAAAGAATCGCTTCTTAAATACAGTTTTCCTAACTCCCCATCCGGTGCTTTGATTCATACATCACACGGTGTCGTAAGGAAAGGATGGGGTACATCTTGAAGCCAGAATTTCCATGGCTGTAGGCAAAAATCTCCTGACCATGGATCAATTTCTCAGAACAGCCTCCTTCATTTAAGCCATTGCCCATGAAGCACTTCCACGGTTTTTCAGAGTGGTATCTAACAATCAGGCAATGGGAACCATGTAGATTTACAGGACCAGCATATATTACTACTGGTTGTAGCCAGCGGTGTATGGACTTAGTACCCATCTCCTGTTTGAAGTGGGAAAAGAACCAGAAAACTTAGAGAACCCTAACTTTCCTGTTGAGCCTGCTTATTCATCAACATCCTCACAGATTTCTCTCTGTTCCAGACCCTCCTTCAAACCCATCTAGGAAGCATCCTTGGGGTTTGCCAGTGAGGATATTAGGTTAGCATGAACTCAGTTCCAAATCTTCACTACAATCTCCTCTTACCAGTTTACCACTTTTGCAGTTTATCCTGGTGCTGAAGTGTATGATCTCCTCGCCTCCCCCACCCCACCCCTTGCAGTGTGGAGTCAGTTGCTTTGTTTTTCCCTTCTGACACACCCGCTTTGTGCTATATTTAACTCCTATACATGAGCATTAATATCCAGCCTCACAAGTGAAGTTGCCGCTGTGCGTTATTTCCACCAGGTACAGTAGGGGTTTATTCGGCTAATTCCCTTTGGGGATAAGGAAACAGATGCAAACACAATAAGAAAGGGGCTGAACGTTCTCTCCACAGTAGACTGAATACAAATCTTTATAAGATTTTTATGTGCATGATTTTATTCTTTTGCTTTTTACCTACTTCTTGCCTTTGGTTTTGCCTGGCACACAAAGCAACTCACAAAAAGGGAGGCTGACAAAATAAATGTTCCCCTGAAAAGAACGTGTTCTTAACATAAAAAGAAATGCAAAAGATCAACAACATAAGTTATTCTTATACGATTTCCAGGTGCCTAGAACAGTACCTGGTACATAGTGGGTGCTCAAAAAATTAATGAATAAAACCACATGTGATTTCTGGCCTTCTGGCTAGTCTTCCTTTGGCTGGATAGGAATTCCACCTATGCTGAGAAGGTCAAGACTGTGAACCAAAGAGAGGGTATACTCACTACAGGCTATTTATTTTTTGGCCCAATTTCTTTTCTTTTTTCTTCCTTTTTAACTTTTGATTTGTGAAATTCTCCTCTTCCACTTTTCTCCTCCTCTTCACCCTCTTCCTTTCTAAAAGTACCAGTCTCTCATTTGCCTTATTTGTTGAAGCACTCAGACCACAGTAGGGGTTTTTTTAGGTTCAATAAATCACTGCTTCATTAGAACAAAAAACTGATGCATTCAAGGTTTTTTATACAAGTAAAAGGCAACTTTTTTTGGGGCTTGACTTTGTTTTTATGAGAAAGGGAATCACAAAAAGCAATATTTATTTGATCCTTAAGTGTTAAAAATTTATTTAATGAAAATGCTAAGTAAACAAGGTTACAGTTTTATTCAGTTAAGGAAATGGGGATGGTTTGTGGAAGAGGAGAAGGAGGGAAGCGGAAGGAAAAAGGCATTGGGATGGGCAGAAACACTCGTAAGTAACAGAAAAAGGTGAGAAAGAGAGACAAGTAGACTGGGAGGAAAGTGGGCCAGAGACTGAAAAATCCATGGAAAGGGAAGGGTTCCAAAAGAAGGGGAGTTCCATGTGTACCCTCAAAGGTCTTTCTGCAGAACTTTTGTGGGGAGAGCAGGGCAGATGTGAAGGGCGGTGCTCCTCTTTGCTTCACATCCACCAAGAACACAGGAGCTGTTCTCTTTTTAAAGCCCCAGATCCCATCTATGAATCTTACTTCCACCCTCTTGGTCCTTCAGCTGCTTCAGAGAGGAAGCCAGCTGGAGTGAAAGGAGGCTTCTAGGATGATATCCAAAGTCAGAGAACTCTGTGCAGAAGCTGTTCTGCCTGTTATAAATGAGAGTAACTCAACTGAGGGGACTCTCCACTAATAAAAACCTACCCACTAACGAGAGGTCTAGCCAGAGCGCACATGAAGAGCGACACCCAGCCTGTGTCCACTCTAACTGGTCAATGCTGAGGCTTTGTTTATAAATATTTTAAGTATCACTAGCTACCTTGGGATAGCAACTGAAAAAAAATGAAGTTATTATTTTAGATCACATGTACCTCTAATTCTTTTAAATATGTCAGTTTAAGCAAGTTAGTTTCATTCAATCATTCATCCAACAAATGTTTATTGAGTGATTATTGCCAGACAGTGTGCTAAGCAACAGGAAATAAGGTTTGAGATTGAATTGGTGACCTGATCTGGGGGTACTTTGTAGATCGTTCTTAGAAAATTATATTTTGTTCTGCTTTTAATAGGGAGCCAAGAAAAAGTTTTAAACAGGGCAGTAGTGTAGTCAGATTTCTACTCAGAAACATCACTTCGCTATCCAGATGTAGTTAAGGACTAGTTTAAATGCTGTTGCAATCGTATAGGTAGGAGTGATGATCAGTTTAACCAAACCTGCAACAAAGGAACTTGAGAAAGACTTAAAACTGGAAACAAAAGGACATGGGGATACCTTCACTGTTGAGTGTTAGAGGGACAAAGGGGGAAGGATGGTTCCCAGGTGCCTACATGGGATGTGTGGAAGGTATGGACTGCTTCAGAAAGAAGGCTCTAGTCAGGGAGAGAGATGGGCAGAGAGGAAGGAGGAGAAGAGCAGAGTGCTGCAGACAGAAGTGAGCACCAGGAAGCACCGAGAGGAAGGCTGAGGAAGGTACGTAACAGAAGAGGCTGAGAATGTATGGGCAGGGTGAGAAAAGAGAATCTGGACAGCGCAGTCAAGTTCGGAGTGATTCAAAGAGTGTAGACTTTTTTTTTAAGATGCTGAAATAGATGGCATGATATAGTGGGAAGTGGGTAGGGTTTGGAGTCCAACTGATATGAAATTAAAACAGCTGTCACTTACTTGCTACAAGATCTTGCACAAGTTACTCAACAATTCCCAGATTTTTAAAAAAATTATAAAATGGAGATAATATCTTGTACATAGGATTGTTCTGAGTACTAAATGTTATAATATGTTTAGGGTCCTGCAACTACTCTAGAAGGTTCCTTCCCTGCTTCTTTTCTCTTTAGCTTTACCCTCCTCCAGGCCATCAACTTCTGAGCTCATTTTCAAGAAAGAGGTTTGATGAGACTAGTGCCTTGCTTATCATCTTGGCATACCTTTACCTAATAGAAGTCACAGGTGGTCCTTTGTGGTCTGATCTCTGCTTACCATTTTAGCCCATCTCTCATCACTTTGGTACCTCATTCCAGCTATGCCATATTTACAGCATTATCTTTCATATCTTCAAGTCTTTGAACAAACTGCTTCCTCTTCTTAGACTGTCCTCGTCTAGTTCTCTTACTACATAAATCTTTATCAATTTTTTAAGACTTAGGCTCAAGAACATAGATCTCCATGTACATGCCTTAGCCTGATCCCTAGTCTGCACTAACCTCCACCATCCACACATCAAAATCCTTCTTCCTTGACGCCATAACATTGTGTAGATTCCACCAGTCATACTTAAGCAACATTTAAAATTATGTGTTTAATTTCCTCCCACCCAATAGACTGATATATCCATAAAAGCAAAATGATTTCTCATTGTTTCCTCAGTAATTTTACATTGTAGTTGCTCAGTAAATGGCTGTTTAATTAATGCATGACTTTAGTGTAAGGCCATGGGTTCCACAGGTTAGTATGCACTGCTTAAACATTTTTAAATCACATAAATGAAGGATAATTTAGGATAGTACTTTCTTGGGAGTCTTGTGGTCAGCTGCCAACCTTGAGGTTAGATTAGATTTGAGGTTCAGCAGATCATTACTGTACTGGCAAGAGATAGGCCCTAAAATCATATAATCCTAAAAGTTTGTTCCCAGCCCTAATTTCTGATCCAGAACAGAACTGATAAGTACTTTGAGAGAGAGGAGGCACAGTGTGGTAGTTAAGAACACTGGACGCTAGAGTAGGACTGTCTGGGTTCAAATCCCTTTCACTGGTCATTACCAACTATAGGATCAGGGACTACTTAACCTCTCCATCACTCAGCTCCTTTATTTGTAAAATGATGATGATGATAATAAGACACACCTCCCAGAGATGTTATGAGAATTGAGTTAATATAAATGAGACGAGACCAATGTCTGGCACATATTAATAAGTCTTAGTTTCTATTGACTTAGGACTTCTTTTAAGGATCTTAGTAGCTGAAGTTATATGTATCCGTATGCCACTTTGTGCATATATATAATTAGCAGGATAAGAACCATAGGCCAATAGAATTTCATGAAAGCCCAAAGGGAGACCTAGATCCTGTATGGGCTCTGAAATCACGATGAGCTATCGTCTCTGTGTCTGAGCTCCTTCTCCAGCATGCATCCTTTTAGAATAAGCAAGGCAGAGCAGAGCACTTGGGATTGAGACTGTTTTTAAACAAGGAATTTGAGAGGAATAGCTACTAGTGATGCCAGTCAATAAGTATTCTTTAAATACCTACTACGTTGAGGCACTGTTCTAGGTACAGTGAGGCCAATCCCTTTTATTCAGAGCTATTTAAAAGACCTCTAAAATCATGGCGATTCCCCATGATTTTGGGCTCTAAAGGAGCCTTATACTAGGACAAGAAAGAATCTGGGTTTGTTTTTTTCCCCTGCCTTGATTTTTTTTTTCCTTTCTTTCTTTCTTTCATTCTTCCTTTTTTTTTTTTTTTTCCCCCTAAAATAGCACTCTTATCAACGGGTTAGGTACTATGGTGATAGCTGCTATATAAATACAGGAAGAGAGAACAAGAGAGAAGGAGGAGATAATTAACTCAATTGTATAAGGCTTTCTTTTAGAAGAAGAAAGGTTCTCCTTAGTTTCATTCCTATCTCCAAACATGCAGAAAAGGGTGCTACGAAAGACCTCCTGACAGTCAGCCCTAGAACACAATGCTGACTCCAAGACAGAGTCCACTCAGTTCTTACACCTGACTATGCAAAGCAACCTACTTTCCCTCCTGCTTTTCCCTCTTTCTGTAAATAATTCTTTATAAATGGGAAAAATGGAGAGCAAGTCTTTCAAACAGTTGTCATAAATTAGAATAAATTGCATTAATTCAAAATGTAAAACTAGGAGAGCCAGGAGAACATGCAACATATTTTCCCCAAATAACACTGTGAACAAGCACAAGTGTATACTTTGGGCATATGTATATCTTTCCTCTGACTGACAGCCTGAAGGATAGTCCATGTGATTTTTGTGTTGCTGAGGTGGAAACAATCTTTATTTGGATTGAATAGCAGAGTAAACAGGAATGAATAAGAGACACAAAAGTTTACAGTACAGATGGTTTTCCGATTCTTTTTTTAAAATTGTATGCGTTTTCAATTAAAAGCACATTTGCCTTTTGTTCTAGTCAACTGTCCTAGAGACTTTTCATGGTTACACATCAGAAAAATTAAAGGTGATCAGTCAATCATGTTCTGGGTTTAATAATGTTACACAGGTTAAATGCACAGAAGTTTATCTTCTCTATTTTTCAGTCTGAAAAAATTAAGGTTTATATTGTAGTTGTAGAAGTCATTAAGGAAACTAAAAAACTTAGTGATAACAAGCTAAGATAAAAAAATAAGGAAGATATTCATTTACACACAGTGTGTGTGCGTACACACATATACCCATGTTTATGGGGAGAATGAGTAAAAGATTTTGATGATTCAAGGAAAATATTAGAAGGTGTGCCAAAAGTGGTCTCCAGAGACACAGAAGAATTTGATTAAGCTATGATTATGCCTACCTATGAGCAGCGTATACCTGTGCACCAAAGAGCCTTCTTCGTAGAATTAGAAGAACATTTTCCTTCTCACACAGTCATCTGGCTCTATCATCAAATGAACTGCTTTGGGTAACACAAGGAAGGGATACCATAACCATCCATCTTCCCTCTTCTGTCAACAAGGCCCTCTTACCTGTTCTGGGAGGCAAAAGGCTATTCTGATTGAATTATCCACAACTTTATGATAGTAATGTCAAAATGTAAAATAAAACAGCAGTGCCTAAATACTTACTCAGCATTTTTCGCTTACATGATTATGGCACTGAATCATGGTTTATCTTTTAATCTATGTCAGACATTGCCTTTATCGCCAACATTTTTTGACCACAGCATCTAGGGCAGTTAAAAGGTCTAATTCAGGGGCATTTGAGAGATAAGTGAACACACACACAGGTCTGACTTTCAGGCTCATCCTTGATTCTGCAGGGTCTTCTGCCTGCCTTGAAAAGACAAGTTATGGCTCTCAAGGGTGCTCTAATCTGGAACAACTCCCACAAAACAATCAATGGCAAATCATTATTTCTTTCCTTTTCTCAAAGAACAGGATGCACAGAAAATAATGCACATGTAGTAAAGAGCTGAAAGCCTAATGCACGTAGGAAACTTGCCGCCCCTCCAAATCAGCACATCAGCCCACCAGATACCAGTCTCGGGCAGGAGTTAGTCATCATTTTCTTACATGAGCCATGCTCTTCTCCCAGGATTGATGCATCTTCTTCCCCTCTACATAAAGAATTAGCTGAATAAAGTAAAAATAAGAGGACTCTGGGGCCGCAGATGGCTGACCGGCTGTTTCTGAGTGACTCCTCATGAATCAGTGCCTCGTCTGAGCTCTACTGCTTCCATGTTTGGGGGGCCAAATATTCTGCATTTTGGAAAAGTAGTTCATGGAAAATAATACAGCAAACTAACATTTATAGAAAACCACAGTAATCTCGTAACAAATGTCCTAAATTATGTACTCAAAAGCAGATCCAATTTTACCCAAGTTTCTCTGTCTACAGTGCCTGTAGGTTTTTGTTGTTGTTTATAACTGCGGCTCCTCCCAACCCCCAAGCCAAGTGCCTCTTTTTAAATGATATACCACTTTATATAATATACCACACAGAAGACAAAATTTCAGCCTGGAGAAGAGGCAACAGGGTGGAGGTAGAGGATTTAAAGGGCTTCACTTTTCTGTCCCCTTTGGAGACTCATCTTACATATTTTCATTCAGTTTGATGGTAACATTAATGCTGCTTTTGAAAGCTTCCTGGTTCCCTTTTAAACAACACCATTTCTCAGTGCTTAAGTGCAATGTTGGGGGTATTGACAAAATAAAAGCAGAATGGAACTTTATATCCCAACCTCTTCCATTCTCTTTCAAAGCGGAAGTTTCTGGCAAGACAAGAGCTTCACTGAAACCGTTTCCTGGTTGTTCTCTTTAATTTTAGATGATTGTTTGATGTGGACATCTCTAAGAGAATTTATTTTAATACACAGAGGAACAGAGATAGCTCCAAATGCCTATTATCAGGAAAAAGGCATTATATGCGATGGGAGAGTAAGAAACCTTCTGTGATCATTTTTATTCAATGAAAGCCATTCCTTTGGGTGGGAGAGTCAAATGCTAGTACCCACACATGCTGCATGCATACCAGCACGAGCCAGAGGAATGCAGATTTCTGTATCTGAGAGCAGCTGCTAAGTGAAATGGAACGTCCAACAGATGGCTGCATTGTCATTGTTGGGGGAGGAGGAGAGGGGAGCTATTTTGGTTTTTCTGTTGAGTTTGTGTGTGTGTGTGTATGTCTTTAATAGGATGTGTTCTCCACTACCTGGATCTCTCTGGTGTTTTCAAGGGCTTTTATTCACTTGGAATATTAAAACTAGAACAGGCATTAGAGATCTTGACATGTAATGGAGAAGGAAGAGATCAAGGACACACAGCTTATTAGAGCCAAAACCAGAACCCTTTCATCAGGGCCATACCACAGAGAAGTCATGCATCCTACTTACTTGAGCATTGGTATTTAACACCAGTACCAAAGCTCAAGAGAAGGAAATGCTAGATCAGATGCTATATAAACTATACATGCTATATAGTCTGAACAGTATGTGAATATTGTTTTCTTTTAAAAGTTTATGGTGGAGTTGCCTTGTAATCTTCACACTGGAAGAAAGAACTAAGATGTTTTATAAGCAAAGTCATATCAAGTCTATATTATATATTTCATTAGATGTTTGGGACAGTGTGACCAAATTTAAATAACATGCTATAAAATACCATAATGCTATAGCAGTTTCATATTTCAGAATATAAGGAGTTAAACTTACAAGTCAAAGCTTTCAAAAGCCATTGTTTTAAAGGCAAACAGAAAAGTGTTTAAGTCCCATCATGACCTGTCTGCAAAAGGTCTCCATACCCCTGATGATGAGAGCTTTGGGTAAGTTGTACAGTCACATGGTTCACCCATTGGTTCATGTTTTTTTCCAGAAATAGAATCAATAGAGAACAGACAAACCCACAGTTGCCAGTTTGTACAGTCTTGTGGTTTCTGTCAGGGGCTACAGACTCGAGCAGGTCTACCAGATAATGAAGGCAAACTATTTCAGTTCCTGTGGGTCCAGAGCGCCTCAGCAGAGTTCTGGTTTCAAACAAATGAATAACAAATTAAAAGGTACAGTAAAATAAGGGGGTGGTTAAAATATATTAACTAAAATCAATGGAGGAGAAACATAGTTAAAATTGCTGCATTCTCAGCAATAGTCTGTGATGTATTTTGTTAATCTCTTAAAATTTATGTTAAAAGCCTTTTAACAGAAAGTCAATATATTTGGGTGGTTGAGCAAGTACATCATCCTGTACCCGTGGTTGCATTAAATATGATACAGAGGCTCCACTGTCTGTAGGAAAAGAACAGGGGGTCCATCCAACGGAAGTCCCACCTCCAAGAGACCAGACGCTTTTCCCAAAACAGTCTGTGGAGCCAAGCCCAGTATTATGCTCTCCTCCTCTGCCTAGGTTCCCTGCTGACGTCAACTAGAGTCCTGGAAATGAAGCAGGATCAGAATACCAGAAGCATAGCCTAATAATAGAGCAAAAATGGAGAGCAGATGGAAAATAAAGCTTCTCGATAAAGTGAGACCTAATGTTATAAATTTGTTCAGGGAAAGAAAACAACAGCAGCAAAGCAAAAAGGCCTGCAAGCAGACTTATTGATGCTAAAATTCTGGAATATGGCTGACAAGAAAAACACCTAGATACTTAGAAACCTTCCAGAAAAAGACTGAAAAATAAACAGGAAAACAGGCGAAATCAATTTTTAGATTAGTTTGAAACACGGCTACTAAACATGCTCAGGGGTGAAAACGACACCAAAGCAGAACTAGAAAACTAAAACAGATGATTAGCAAAACTTCTTTTACCCATGAGTTGTACATAATTTCATCCACTGTATTTGCATCCCACCTGGAACAGTCTGCTTAATACAGGCGTAAACTCTAATCATGGCAGTTAAATGGTTTGGGTCCAAAGTACAAGTTTTTGCAGAGGGGCTCTGTCACACTCAGAACTCCTAGAAATGTTCTCACAATTTACTTGCCCCTGCATCCCCATTGTGTGTGTCTCTCTCTCTTTGTGTGTGTGTGTGTGTGTGTAGTCAAAGTCATCAAAGGCTACTTTATCTCTTTGTGTGCCTATGAGATACTCAAACTCTCCAGTTAATTTTCTGGGATGAGCAGCAAAGTCTTGAAACAAACCACCTCTTAATTTTTACTACGTATACATTTTTACAGAAGAGAGATATTTTAGATCTTAATAATCTTACTTAATCTTAATAATTGGATTTATAAATATGTTATTTTTGATATGGACAAAGGCCCAAAGACATCGAGATAAAATTTCAAACTGTAAATACATGTTTTATCAGGAAATCATGATAGAACGTCAAAGATTTTCTATTTGATAAACACTCTCCATTTTCTTATGAGAATGAGCTACTGTTGGAAAAGCTGATGAGGTCAGGGTTTACAACAGAGCTGCATTTTCTCTTATTTTTGCTGTTTAACCACTGATGGGTTTGGTCGGTGGGGAAGCCAATTTTTAAAAATTGTTCAGGGGCGCCTGGGTGGCTCAGCTGTTAAGCATCTGCCTTCGGCTCAGGTCATGATCCCAGGGTCCTGGGATCAAGCCCCGCATAGGGCTCCCTGCTCCACGGGAAGCCTGCTTCTCCCTCTCCCACTGCTCCTGCTTGTGTTCCCTCTCTTGCTATGTCTCTCTCTGTCAAATAAATAAATAAAATCTTAAAAATAAAATAATAAAAATTGTTGGGGCGCCTGGGTGGCTCAGTCGTTAAGCATCTGCCTTCGGCTCAGGTCATGATCCCAAGGTCCTGGGATCGAGCCCCATATCCGGCTCTCTGCTCCGCGGGAAGCCGGCTTCTCCCTCTCCCACTCCCCCTGCTTGTGTTCCTGCTCTGGCTATCGCTCTCTCTGTCAAATAAATAAATAAAATCTTAAAAAATAAAATAAAATAAAATAAAATAAAATAAAAATTGTTCACACTTTTGGCTTATCACTCTAATGGTTTCTGGGCTCTGTCTCTAGCATCCAAAAAAAGAAATCTTGTTTCTTCAGGTAACTTTCTAGGTTCTGCCTCTTCAACTTCTTTACTCTGTCTAGCCAGCATTTTTCTTTGAGTCTGTTTCTAGCTCTACTTGATCTTGTGAACTTGACATTTCAGACCCTTCCACATTCCCAGGGGAGTTCCCTCACCTTGGACTTCAACTTCAGTCTCTGCTCCTCACCCCAGGAAAGAAGATATTGGATACCCATCTCACGGTGGAAGGTCCCCAGCCAGATAGATCACAAGGAACTATTCTAAAGTAATGAACCACGATACAGTGTGAAAGGATGGAGGTACGGATGAAAGAATCACAGACTTTTAGAACTAGAAGACACCTAGAGATCAGTTATTTAAGTGTTACTCAAACCCAGTTGATAATCCAGAATTCCTACGAGAAGAGAGTGATATAATGTATATAAAATGTTTTATAAACTATATAGCACTATACTGTATGCATAAAAAGTCAGTGTTTGTCTTATAGTTAGTATGTTTGAGAGTTATTCCAGAGATGCTGCCATTACTCAAAATGTTTTAAATCTCTTCTTTAAAATTGTCATTTGAGGCAGTTAAGATTGTCACTGTACAGTCACATCTTGTTCTTATCAGTAAAGGTATTATCCAGGGCTCAGACATTCATCTCAGA
This sequence comes from Phoca vitulina, assembly GCF_004348235.1. NCBI lineage: Eukaryota > Metazoa > Chordata > Mammalia > Carnivora > Phocidae > Phoca > Phoca vitulina. Next base: position 40,695,317 of record NW_022589709.1, read on the forward strand.
TTTGATCTTAAATGTCTTCGAAGGCAGAAACCATGTCTGTCTTGCTCCTTGCTCCTGGTATACTGCCTGCCACTGAGTAAGCACCTAATAATTATTTGTTCAAGGAGTTTTTTTTTTTTTTAAAGATCTAACCCACCCTCAGAGAATGATGATTTGCTATGATTGATAGGCAAAGTCTCTAGAGACATTTCAAAAGAGAATTTCCCAAATAAAATTATTTTTGAGCTGTAACACTGTTGTTGGAAGAAGTTCAAGGTTATTCATTAGAAGGGGACAACATTCATTGTATTTACACATCTGTGCTCTGGCTGACCTGTTTACGTTGTTGAATTTATTTATATCTCACCTTTCAAAAAAAAAAAAATGAGCCAGATTGAAAAACAACAACAAAAAGAAACCCATAATAACAATCATGTTAATAAAAAGCCTGTTACTGTAATTGTATCTCAGATACGTACGACAAAAAGCAGCCCACAGGGTGGGTTCCTTATGTGTGGTTAGCTAAGGAGTGACAGTAAGTAACAAGAAATAGAGAACAAATGAGACTCACCCAGTCTCAAGCACATGTCTGCATGCCATCTGGCCCTTGTTCCCTGTTGAGTAAAAGAGTTACTTACAGCTACTAAGAATGCAGTCATAAGGAAACATTCTGGGGTGACTGGGGTGACAAGATTCCCAGATTGATAATAAGTGCCTAGGAAGAAAGGTATCTGCAGGTGTCACGATAACCGATCATCACTGTTGTTAGCATTAACAGGTAAAGTCAGTTTCGAGGATTCCATGTGACACATAAAAGTGAGAACAGTGCCTCTCCAGTAGACCGATGTTTTGTTTGAAGAGGAAAGAATGAGCACAATACCGAGTGGGGAAGGCATATTAATCACAAGACAAAGTTGTCCACCTTTCTCACATGGCAGTTACTCTCAGGAGAGTCTAAGAGTAGTGATTTTACAATTGTTTTAAAACCCATTAGGCACACAGAAAAAGTCCACTCCACACCACAAAAACATGAACTTCCTCCTGTATTTCAACTAGCTCCAGTCTACAGCATCCTGGCCAGGCTAGAGTAAGTTTATACATTTTATGAATCCCGTTGGGCTTAGGGCTTGATTAGTAATTGCTCATTGAACATGTTTACTTGTTCCTTTTACTGCCCTCTGAAACACTGGATTAAGAACATTCAAACAGATCCAGTGAAAAGCACAGCAAAATGTGGTACCGCATAAAAATGAAACCAAGAGTGTTCAGAAGAAGAAATAGAGAATGCTGAATTTCTCACCAGACCACCGGCTTGCTCATTTTGGAGCCACTCTGGTTTTGATGAGGACCAGAGCATGGGTGTCATTCATGATGTGTGGTATCCACAAGAACAATAAGTCATTCCTTTTCTAGAAATAAGTTATTCCAGTGCCATAATAAAAAGAAGGAAGTATTACTTGAATTCTGAAGTGACTGAAAATTTGAACTCTGTCCTTCAGCTAAGGAGGTAATATCAAAGGCAGCTTTATGACTGCTTTTCTGTAATGTTTCCTAGAGAATTTATGGTTCAGTGTCACTACCTTAAATCCCATCCCAAGCCCTAACCCCAAGATTAGGTTCCAGTACAATCTCCACAATGCATCGAGAGTAAATTTCTAATCTGCAAATCTAATTCTATAACTACACAGGTTAAAATTCTTTTATGTCACCCATGTTACCTACTGACTGAAGTCTGGTTTCTAAGCTTAACAGATGAAGATTTTTAAAGAACTGGCTCTCTCTTATCTTTCCAACCTCACCTTCTATAACCCTTCCATGTACAATGTAAGCTCTGGCCATAATGAATTAATTAAAGTCTCCAGAATCCAGGATTCCACTGTGTTCACTTATACCTCTGTTCTCTCTGAGGAACATGTACTTTCTTTCACCTCATTTTCTAGAGAACTACTATTCATTCTTCAAGACACGGACTCTCATCTTCTCTTTGAAGACTTTTGCCATCATTCTCACTTTCAACCCTAACCATGCAGACTCAAATACCTCTGTATGCAATTCTAAACAGTACAAAATGTTTTGAGCCATTTGACTTTGCCATTTTGACTTTGAGGGCACTTTGCGCCCGCTGTTATAATAACCTTGACTTTCACTTCCAAAGGGACAAAGCACATGAGCATATATCCAATTCAGCTATTTCTCCGTGGCTGTTCTCTATCCATCTCACAGGATGAGGACCTGCTTGAGTAAGATTTGGTTTTAATCACTATATTAGTCTGCTTGGGCTGCCTAATAAAGTACCATGGACTGAGTGCTCAAATGACAGAAACTTATTTTCTCACAATTCTGGAGGCTGGAAGTCCATGTTCAAGGTGCCAGATGATTTCGGTTTCTCTTCCTGGCTTATAGATAGCTGCCTTCTTGCTCTATCCTCACTTGGCCTTCCCTCAGTACATGCTACATGGCAGAGAGAGAGAACTAAGTGAGAGGGAGAGCTTGTTCTCTGGTGTCTTTTTTTTTTTTTTATCAAAACACTAATCCTATCAGATCAGGGGTCCACCCTTATGATGGGGTGGAGAACATTACTTCCTTAGAGGCCCGATCTCCAAATAGAGCCACACAGGGGGTTAGAGCTTCAACATATGAATTCGGGGGGACATAACCATTCAGTCCAAAACAATCCCACCTTGTGTTTCCAATATCCAACATAAGTCCCTCTATTGCCTGTTAACATTTGTGCTATGATTAAATGCCATACCCCATAAAGGGAGAATGAGGAGAACGGGTCAACTCATGAATCAGTCTAAAGTATATACTCATTTAGTGTATACCCTGCACAAATCCCTGTTATAAGCATGCCAGTGTTCTTAAGGAATTCCAATCAAGTAATCTAATTGAGAATTTAAATAGAAATAAGTGCCAAATAAGTGGTTCTAATAATAAGCAACTATTGGGTAGAGGAAAGGGTACTGGATTTGGAGTCCAAAAACATGAATTCAAAATCCAGCCCTACCACTTACCATCTCCATGACCTTAAAGTAAGCTGCTTAATTTCTCTACACTTCAGTGCCCTTGCCTTTAGTAACATGGTGACACAGTAAACTGAGCAAGCAAGTGAGAAAGAGTTCAGAAATTCACTTTGAAAATGCTAACACCACATACACAAGTAAAGACAGGTGCTGTTATGCCCTCACAGAAAGCTCTTTGACAGGCTCCTAGATACCTTCTTTCTTCCCAAACGGGAAGGGCAGCTTTTGTGCAGGGCATTGCCTCCCTATAAGGCAGGCCCTGCTGCATGAGCCACATTTGCACATGCCTTTAACCACCACTCTCAAAACTCAATGTTTTCTGCTAGTGCCCAACCAGGAAAGGAAGAACTCTTGCTCATGTTCTACATTTGCTTTCTTGCATGGAAGAGAATCAGCATATTTCAATTCTGAATCATAGAGAAACTGTGGTAAAAGCAGAATGAAAAATTCTTCACAAACAAATGCCACATGGGTTACTTCAAGGCTCCATGCGCTCTCACTGAAACAGTGAAGCACTAAAAATGTTAAAGCTAAGTAAGACTGAAATGACCAAGAGTGATTTAAAAATGGAGGCCACCATACGTTGAAAGTCCTTATTAAAGTCCCATCAAATATGTCATCATGTGCTCTAAGCAGCTAGAGAATTATCTGTCAATGACAGAACATTCACTTTGTGGTCAGCAGAAAAAGGGAAAGTTGACCTTGACCAACTGGTAATTATTACCTCACCTTCCAATCAGCAGCTATCAGATCACGTTCCTAAATCTTAAATAAGTGTGTGATATTTGCAGAGTTTGTGGCAGCAAATGGAGTCCAGGTGGAGCTGCATAGGAAAAACAAGAAAAATGGCTCCTCACCAGAAACAAGAGAGGAACATGGAGGACAGATTCAGACACCCCAGGTTCCCAAACTCCCTACTGAGAAGAAGTAGACTCTGTGTGTGTGTGTGTGTGTGTGTGTGTGTGTGTGTGTGTGTGTGTGTCACACTCCACACACACACCCCTCCCCCCCCGACAAGCACACATTATTTATTTATAAACAGCCTCACTGCCTGCTGACACGGGCAGTGCTCCTCATTTTCATTACATGCTGAAGAAAAGAATTAAGGGGTGGAAAGAAAAGAATCGTGAGAAAGATTGCTCTGATGCATTCAAAGCTAGGCTCCAGAATTGGCTTTGTATTTATTATTTCATATATATCAAAAGTGACAAAAGACCACAGCTAAAGAAATAGACTCTGAAAACTTAAATTGAAAATGTAACTGAAGCATCAGGAACTGACAAATACAGCATTTAATACGTTATTTATTTTCTTTCTGCTCCTTAACAAATGTAAAGGTGTCAATGCATATAAAAAGTATTTGCTTGAGTTGCTAGCAAAATACTAGAGCAAAAGCATGAGGGGGCACTCCCAGCTGCAGGAAATGTAAGTCGCTTGTCCACATCACCGAGTGGTCAGGGCATGCTTTACAAATCTCTTAAATATCTGCCTCCAAGCTCTTCACAAGGGAGTTCACACAGGCAGAGACATATTTTTTTTCTTCTTAATCACGTACCTTTTAAGATTCATAATTTGGGATGAGCAAAAGGCTCGGCAGGAGGTGGGGATGAATTAAAAACCATAAAATTGATGCTATCACTCTGATTGACATACCAGTAGTGCAGCATACATTTCCTGTTTGTCAGGAATGAAAGGTGTTCACATTCTGTAATAATACCTAATAATGTTTTGGAAAGACAAACTGCTGTCTGACTACATTTTAGCAAGATGGATTTTTTTTTTCCTTCCTGGCAGCACTGAAATCAGAAGCTAGAGTATATATTACAACCCTCTATAAAAGATGACCTAGATATTTAATAGCTGCAGCTATTCCAGTCCACTACCTGGACCTCCCCAGGTCTCTGATGCTATATTCTAGCATGCCTGAAATCACCATTACACCTTAAGACTGATTCAAGAGAGTGTCCAGGGAGCTAGCTGTCCAGCACTACCATAATAAACTTAAGGGAAACAAGTATCCTTTGCTACCTATAGCCATCTCATCACAGAATTGGCCAACTCTCTACTTAGAGTTTGTCTAATCTGACAATTAACATGTTGTGCAAGGTAATAAAGAGAATCTTGTACATGTGGATCAGGAGACCTGAATCCCTCTAGCTGCCATGTCACTGCCTAGGTAACCATGAACAAGCCACTTAACCTGTCCACATTTCAAAGTCATCATTTAAAACAGAGACCCCTCCACTTGCCTTGACTTCCTGATAGGGTTGTTGAAAACACAAAAGCAAAATGACAGTGTTGTAACTGTCATATATCCTCCGTCATGTATCCTGTTGTAACTGTCATGTATCCTCCCTAAATATGATTTTTGTTAAACAAAGGATTTGGGGGATGTTGAAAGTCATCTATTTCTGTGGTGATAATGTAGCAAAAGGAAGAGGAAAGAATCAATGCAGCACTAGATCTTATATGACAGGACTACATCAGAAAGAAATCAAACATAATTATAGCCATCCAAGACTTATTCTTATGGTGAACATTGAGCCAAAGACGTAGTCCTCAACTTACTGCCCTGTTATTATCATTTATGTTCCTATTGAGTATTGATTGTAGGCACTGACGACCTAGGGTCTCAAAATGTTAAAAGTATTATTGTGGGAAAAGGAGAATAAAGGGAAAAGGTGAAATAAATCCAAAAATTTCAGGAGGAAGACAGAACGGTAACGTTTGTGTTAAATATTTTAATGATGTATTTTTGCATTTTAATCTCTGGGATTCTGTTACTTCCACAGAAGATTTCAAGAAAATAAAAATATAAAATCAATGTAATAATAATTGTCTAATAATACCAATTTCCAAGTACTGGGCACTAACTAGAGTCTGAATAATCCTTTGTCTCCAGAATTGTAAACACAGATTTGGATGCTTTGGAAAGCCTAAGGAAAACTGACCCAAATGAAAAAGGGGGGATACTATATAGACCCTGCTCTTGGTAATAATACTGTTGCAAGGGATCAGAAGTGCTTTTGAATACAATTTATTGCTGTTGTCTTTGCTAAATCAAATAAACGCTTTAAGTAAAAACAGGTTTCAAGCCTTCTGCTTATAATTGCACTTCATGTGACTTGACAATGCTGATTTCTGTGTAATTTTTTAAATCCATGTTTGGTAAAAAAAGAAGGAGCTTTTCTACTAGTTCTTCAAAGTTCTAATAAAATCAGCTTGCTGGTGCACATGCTTACAGACACAGTGCAAATTTAGTCATAGAAAAGCTCAGCAAAGTCACTCCACTACACACAATTGATTTGAGCTAAACCTGCGAGGGTTATGGTGCAACTCTTTCAGGATTTGAATGTATTTAAATTATGGCCTGAATTAAATTTATGTGCACTAAAAAGAAAGTTAAAAACAGAATGCATGGATCATTATCCTCATAACTTTCAAGTGGCAGCCCGTAGACTGTTGTTTCTTGAGTAAGATTGACAAAAACTGGAAGGAAAGCATGAGCAAAAGGGATCTTGAGTGCCATCAGCTGAAATTTACCTAAATCCCCACAGCAGAATATAATCTGGAAAAAATAAGAGGTTCACCTTTTTGTTCTAGTCAATGATAACTTGAAGGTTGGCTTTAGCAACATCCATCCCTCTACTTGCTAAGTTCCCTAAATGTGGTTCTAAAAAATAATGTTAAGTATTCAGGCCAGAGATATTTATCAGAAGGATATGATTTAAACGGCTATGTACCTCATGGCAAGGCTTACAGAAAAATATAGGTACAAATATGCATAAGTCATATTTATATACTTTCTATAAAATTAGACTGGCATTAATTAAATGGCAGAAAAGGCAATGAGAGCATTGTTTGGAAGGTAGCTTGTTCCAAGTTCTGATTATAACTTGCTTCCCAAAGAAGGAGCCGCCCACAGCTTAGAAGACAGATGAGAAGATCATCATCACAGATTTGCTGTGAACAGCTCTGCTCGGCTCTGTCCCTGCCAGACTTGGGGCCACACACACCCTTCTAAGATGGCTAGAGAAGATTCACAAAGAGCACCGCTTCTTGCTCCAGCTTTGGCAAGAGCAGAGGATGATTTTGTCTCTGGGTAACTTGAAACCTTCCTATAGTGCTGAGAACTGTCCTCAATAGCAAAGTTGTCATCATCATCATTACACCTAACATTTACTGAGCATTTACTATGTACCAGGCACAAATTGCTTTGCATCTCATCTTATCTTCACAGTAATCCCATGAGTACTATAATTACCCAAATTTTATGGAAGAAGAAACTGAGGCCAAAATTTGCCCATGGTTACAAAAATGGTGAGTGCCAGTGTCAGGACTTGAATTCAGACAACCTCACATTTTTATAATCTTCACTTCTTGTAACCACTAGAGTAGCTTAATTAGCTGCAGACAACCCATGGATTGGCTGTTTTAAAATGCCACCCCACTTACAAATCTCTTCCTATTTATTCACTGATTTTTTGTTTGTTTAGCCCTTGAAGAGTGCTAAAAACCATTTTAAGCACTGGGAATCCAGCAGTGAACAAGACCAGCTCTCTACCTGTGTGGAGCTTACATTCGGTATTTCACATACATAGCTTCATTTTTTTCCTTAAAATAACCATCTAAGTCTGAAGCCATTGGTGTTACCCACTTTTTAGATAGGGAGCCAGAGCTCAGAGAAGTGAAGTAACTTACAAAGGCCACACAACTGGTAAATGGGAGAACTGGGGTTTGCCCTTTGACCTTCAGCCTGTTGATCCTACATTCTGTTATGCTCCTGTTATTCAAGTATTATGGCTCCAAGATGGCTTTCAATAGTTGGGCAGAATGCTAGTACAGCAGGAATGGAATATAAGACCAAGGTGGCCCTTTTCCTCCTAAATTCCTCTTTTCCCAATTTCTTGGTCCCTTACTTCTGTCATACTTCAGGTACCTACTGTTTTCTGGTTGTCCACAGTCTCCCACTTTTGTACCCACACCCACCCCACAAGCCTGTTTTCCCCAATCCTCTACCTTTCTATATATCCCCCTCTCTGTTCTTCACTCCTCCCACATCTGCACCTCAGGGTTAATCTTAGATCCTACTCTTCACTTTAGAGGACTGGCCTGACATGCTGTGGAGAGTGACCAAAAAGAAGTCCCTTCTATCATTATACCAGGAAAGACTTAGCTCTAGTAAGTCACATATGTTATTATCTCAGAATTTTTTAAAAAGATTTTATTTATTTCACAGAGAGACACAGCGAGAGAGGGAACACAAGCAGGGGGAGTGGGAGAGGGGAGAGGGAGAAGCAGGCTTCCCATGGAGCGGGGAGCACGACGTGGGGCTCGATCCCAGCACCCTGGGATCATGACCTGAGCCAAAGGCAAACGCTCAACAACGGAGCCACCCAGGCGCCCCTATCTCAGAATTTCTTGAGTGAATTTTCCCATAAAAAACAGTCTCCCATGTGGTAGTTATATTCTGTAGTATTTATTGCAGGTTTGTATGGGCTAAATATGTTCCTGGGGGCAGCCAGCAAAGTTTAACAGTGGTTATGCTTTGAATTCCAATCAACCAAACTACAAGTGACTTCTGGCAAAGACTTCCTCCGTATTGCACTTCTATCTTCACTATTATTCACAATAGTGGAAAGCAGTAAAAAATAAAAAACTTTAAAAAATTAAAAATAAATACATTATTCCTTACTATTAGAGAGATAGGGACAAATGTAATAAGCACAATATAGAAAAAGTAATTTTTTAAAAAAGAAATAATTTAAACTTATAGGTGGCAATAGGAGAGGTTGCAGGAGACAAGATAAATATGTCTGACTTGAGAGATTTTCAGGTCTACAGAGAAACTCTAAATACAAATGATATTCAAGAACCTCCTCAATCTGACCCTCGTTTTTTCATTAGCTGTAAGCCCTGTGAGAGTAAAGAACACATCTGATTTTGCTCAACATATCAGCAGCATTTAGCATGAGGCCTGAGACATAGTAGGCCCTTAATAAATGATTACTGAATGAAGGAATGTCACTCTAGACCTGTCTTCAGCCACCCTCACTATCTGCTTCCCAACCAGCAGAGCCCCCCACTGACCAGCATTCCTTAAGCCTAGGTTTTCACACTGCACTTTTCCCTCAGGCAGTAGCCTCTGTCTGTATTACCTTTTCCTCCTTTCCAGACCTGCTGAAATGAGATTCTTTAAGGTCAGGGTCAAAAACTGTTTCTCTTATGATTCCCCTAGGCTGGGATTCTGGCATGAATACAGAGAGGCCAGTCCTTGCCCACAACATCTCAGGGTGGGACAGTAGGTGGTCCACCCTTCCCCTCGCTGGCTGGGCCCTGGGCTGTTTGGCAGGGATTGGGAGGAGGCTTCTTGCCTACCTCAGACCCAGATACTAAATGTGTACCACCACAGAGACTGTGTGCCTTCTGGGGTCACCCATTCATTTGTGCAAAGGGGAGATTACCTTCCCTACTATTCTGGCCCCTACATTATCATTTTGCACTGGGGATCCGGAATATTATGTAGCCAGTCCAGGCCCTGAGAAGATAACCATTGCGTCTTCCTTTAAGCACACACTGCAACTCCCCCTGTAGTTGTTGAAGAATTCTCTAAGGGCAAAAGGGCTTATACTAGTCACCTTAGCCTCTGGTTTTGCACACAGGCTTGTTAACCGACTTCAGCAAGGGAAAATATTTTATTTCACACAAAAATGTAAATAATCCCCAATCCAAATTTACCTGGACAGATCAGAAAATGGACTAAATAACACTGATTCCTTTTTCTTTTTTCTGGAATTATGATTTATCTTTTTGAAGAGAATTTTACAATGTACTACTCATAAATGTTTTTCTGACAGATTAATAGAAAACCTTTAGAAGCTGGACTTATAACTCATTCTGGGATATGGTCTTCTGCAAAGGATTGGGCACTGTTCAAATATAATGATTATACTATTCATTCATAACTATCATTTCCCAACTATTTACTATGTGCAAAGTGTAAGAGCAGGTACTGTTAAAAGCTGATCCCTCAAATTAGGCCTTAAGTTGGCTGTGCCCAAGACCACTATAGGCAGTTGCCCACCTAAAAGAGGAAATGGGAACTAAATGCAGTCTTTGCTCTGTTTGCCAAACCACATACCCTGGCATGGGATTGGCTGTCAACCCAAGGGAAATTGCACTTCTCCTAATTCTCACAAAGTACCTTTTGACCTTGCCCCTCCTTCTGCACATATCTCTTAAGCTACATTTGGCCCATTTGTGATTTCTTTTCTCTCTCCAGAGTCATCACTGTTCAGTGGAACATCCTTTCAGTTGCATGAAGATGCCAGACTAGAGGAAAGAGGACACACCATGTGATTTCCCAAGGGCCAACATTTCCCAAGGGATAGTTCTGACTGAGGGGACACAAAAACAAACAGTCTAAAACCAACAGATATCCTGTCCAAATTATCTTTTTATAGCACAGCATAGCTGTATTCAGTACAAAACAAGGAGAGTGAAAACTGTGAATTACAAAGCAGAATTTTCGTCATGACACATGAGTTAAACATAAGTTAAACTCATGACACACAAGTTAACTGGAACCCCTTTCATATTTTGCCAACAGTTTTACCAAATAGGTGGTTTGTTTGGAAAGGTAGCACCTCTTTGAAATTAACTTTTGACTTATAAAAGTTCAGATTGTTCCTACCTTCCTTAGTCAACTAACAGTGATTATTTTTATTGCTACAAGCCATGCATGTTGGTTTTTGAGAAACATGCCATTAATCATAATTAAATTGTATAGGCTCAAAAATCCTGCAAGGAAAAACAAAATCCAAAAAAGCTATAAAATAATTTATTAATCTGTAAAAACTTGTGTTGGTTTTCTATAAAACCAGCAATTGGAAAATGACAAAATTTCTATTTTTATCCTTATGAGAATCTTTATAGGTTTGCCTAAAAGGGAGGAATAGAGTCACTACCATTTCAAATAGATATTGCCTTTGACAAGTATGCAAATCATACTGGAATTGTACATTTGAGCTTTTTAATTATGACAACTCTGAGACATTACTTGGTAAAGCAGATTGTGCTGCTCCCATTACCTCTTCAATCTGTTCTCAAATGGATCATACTCATGTTTCCAAGGCAGAAAGAGCACCAAGAGGTGAGGTTCTGTCATCTCCTGCTATGGACTGAATTGGGTTCCTCCTCCCACCTCCTAATTTACATGTTGAAGCCCTCATCCTCAATCCGACTATATCTGGAGATGGGGCCTTTAAGAAGGTGATTAAGGTTAAATAAGATCATAAGTGTGGAGACCTAATCCAAGAGAATTGGTTATATAAGAAGAGGAAGAGTCATCAGACCTCTTTCTCTGCAATGAAAGGACATTTTGAGAAGTCAGTCATCTGCCAGTCAGGACAAGAGCTCTCACCAGAATTCAACCATACTGGCAAACTGACCTTGGATTTCAGGCCTCCAGAACTGTGAGGAATAAATTTCTGTTGCTTAAGTCACCCAGTCTATGGTGTTTTGTTATGGCAGCCCAAGCTGACTAATACAGCCCCTTAAGTAACCTAACCAAAAATAATAATTACTATTAATTTTTCAGAATAAGGAGAAAGAAAAAATGTTTTGATTTTAATTTTCATAAGAAAAAATGTGAATAAAAGCATCTTTGAAAATTGAGTTCTATTATTTTTTGTAATACACAGCCTAAGAAAATTTGGTGTTCTTGCTATGCAAACATGGCTTCAAAAGAAATACCAATGCTTCTGCCAATCAGATTGTTGCTCCAAAGAGAACTACAACTCAACACCAAAATAACAAACAATCCGATTAAAAAATGGGCAGAGGACATGAACAGAGATTTTTTCCAAGAACACATACAGATGGCCAATAGACACATGAAAAGATGTTCAACATTACTTTAGGGAAGTACAAGTCCAAACCACAGTGAGATTTCACCTTATACCTGTCAGAATACTAAAATCAAAAAGACAAGAAATAAGTGTTGGTGAGAATGTGGAAAAAAAGGAACCTTCATGCTCTGCTGGTGAGAATATAAATTGGTACAGCCACTGTGGAAAACAGTGTGGAGGTTCCTCAAAAAACTAAAAATACAATTACCATATGATCCATTAATTCCACTACTGGGTATTTACCCAAAGAAGACGAAAACACTAATTTGAAAAAATTATGCCCCCTTTTATTATAATTTTTAAGATTTTATTTGTTAGAGAGAGAGAGCCTGCACACGTAGGAGCAAGGGGAGAAGCAGAGGGGGAGGGAGAGGAACAAGCAGACTCTGCGCTGAGCGTGGAGCCCAGCGCAGGGCTCAATCCCAGGACTCTGAGATCATGACCTGAGTGGACAGTAAGGGTCCACACTTAACCAGCTGAACCATCTAGGCGCCCCTGCACCCTTTTATTTACTGCAGCATTATTTACAATAGCCAAGGTATGGAAGCAACCCAAGTGTCCACTGATAGATGAATAAAGAAGATGTATGCACGCGTGAGTGAGCACACAGAGGAATATTACATAGCCATAAAAAGGATGAGCTTTGCCATGTGTGACAACACAGATGGACCTAGAGGGAATTATACTAAGTAAAGTAAGTCAGACCAAGAAAGACAAATACCACATGATTCCATTCATTTGTGGAATCTAAAAAACAAAACAAGTGACTGAACGCATAATCAGAGCCGTAAATACAAAGAACAAACTGACGGTTGCCAGAGGGGAGGAGCATGGGGACATGGACAGAATGGGTACAGGGAAGTGGGAGATACAGGCTTCCAGTTATGGAATGACTACGTCATGGGAATAAAAGACACAACACAGGGAATATGCAATGATACTGTAATAGCGATGTAATGGGACAGATGGTAGCTACACTTCTCGCGAGCAAAACATAAGATATAGAGAAGTTGGATCACTATGTTGTGCACCTGAAAGCAATACAACATTGTGTGTCAACTATACTCAAATAAAAAACTTTTTGCAATTCCTCTTATTCAGAAATCCTGGAGGCACCACTGTTCAAGTCCCAACACAAATGCTGCTGATTCTCTTACACTTTTTACATTCCCTGCTCTATCCTCCCTCTTCTGCACTACCACAGTACTTAACTGTAAAATGTCTGTGTCATTTATCATGCTCCACCTTATAATATCCATGACATATGCATATGCCTGTCTCCTCCACTAGAAGACACAGATCCTGAGAGCAGGATTCATGCTATCTTTTTGGATTTCCCCAATGTCTATGATGATGTTTTACCATAGTGGGTATATACTGGTGAATGTGTGAAAGAATGAATAAACTACTGAATGAATGGATGGATGGATGGATGGATGCATGAATGAAAAGGTGGATTAATAATTTATTAATGATAAATGAACGAATGAATTCATACTATTTTGCCTCATCAATTTTCCACAGCATCCAGCATAATTATCTTTGCACCATGATGCCTCCCCTTGATGCCACACTTATCAAAGAGAATTAATAAAAAGGGAAAATGGAATAACCCTTAATTGCAGTATCTCCTATTTGTAGGCTTAGCATCCTTGTGAACTTCTTTAACCCTTACTGCCTTGAGAGTTAAGTTTCACTACCCATATTTTTCTAACAAGAGAATGGAAGCTCTGTGAGTTGAAGTAATGCATCCATACCTGCACAGCTGCTAAAAAGCAAAACTACAATTGAAGGGCAACACTAAAATCCAGGCTCAATCCCACATACTGTCTTTCTTTCTCAATGGTCTTCCCTTGACATTTTGCTTCAGTGTTCTGGTCAAAAGAGAGGTAATTAAAAATATTTTCTGAGGCCACTTTACTGTGTCCAATTTGGAGAATGGGGTGGATGGGGTGGGGGCATTCACTATCTCCTAATGTTTTTCACTCCCCCACCAGTGTGAGCCAATATCAATCTCAGGGTTTCCTCTGTATGCATTATCCTTAAATACCTTAGCTGTAGTACTACCTGTACCAAATATTTGTTGCTGGAGATGTTCTGTTATCTCAGAGGACTCCAGAGGTGCAAAGCAAAGGAGTCATTTTCCTCCCAGTCTGATCTCATCCCTATTGCCATGGCCCAAAGTATAAAATTTAGGGGGATAACATAACTTGAAATTCAGGAAAATTTGAATTACATTCCAGTTCTGTCATTTATTAGCTCTGTATATTTAAATAATCTGTCTGAGTTTCCACATTAAATAATGTTCATAAACGCAGACGTATCTGAACATATGGCAAAAGCTGGGAAGACAGACTTCCTAAGAATTAATTTGCATTAGGGATGGAAAAGCCCCTTGGTCAATGTGGCAGAGATTGCCCAAAAGCTCACCAATCACAATTCTTCCTCCTGGGCACTCAAAACAACAACAACAAACCATTTTCCAGCATCCTTTGCAATTAGACTGGTGCCATGTCATGGAAGTCATGTTCACCACTTCCGGTCATGGACATAAAATGTATCATGTGATCTTCCTCACTCGTTGCTGGTCAGCCACCTAAACACAGATAATACAGCAGTGGACTCTGAAGAGGCCCTAGAAGATGATCCCACCACAAGATAAAAGAATTGGGATATCAGAATCATGGGTTGGGAAGCTGCCTGCCACACAGACTGTGATATTAGCCAGAAAAAAAGCCTTTATTGGGCAGAGTCCCTAAGATTCTAGGGCTGTTTGTTACAGCACCTGGCACTAACTACCCTAATACAGTTTCTCAGAAGTCAGAGAATCCAAGTCTAGGGCAAAATAATGGGTCATCAAAGAAGAAAAGAATTGATTTGTGTTATTCCATGGCTGATGAGCATTGCTCAGAGTATTCTTTGGATTGCTTCCCCCCCTTTCCTTCCCATCCCCACTCACCCACACCTAGTTGATATACTAAGGCCACAACTATCAGGAGAAGGCTATCATAGAGACCCTTCTCATTAGAGTCGCCACAGGACACTGACAATGCAAAGCAGCATTGCTTTGTGGTCTGTGTAACAGAAGGGAAGGTGGGCAATATTTTCCCCACTTTGACAAGAAAATGGTTGGAGAGCAGAATGGAGGAGCAATAACGTGTCAGAAGCAGAAAATGTCATACTAGTTACTAGGCCACGAGCAACCCAGTCAGAAGTGAGAGGAGACAGTAAATTGAAACCTTGCGAGGTTCAGTCCCCCAGACACCCCCATAGTTAGGCAGGGCAGAATTAAGCTAAAAGAGCTCAGGTTTTTAAACCCCTTTCCTTCTCTTCCTCACTTCCCTTTTATGTTGAACTTCCCTCATTAAAAGCATCCCAACTTTCTGACTAATGCCTTTGAGTAGCACAATGATTTTACACTTCCCTGTAAAGGAGAATATTGGAATCACACATTGAGTGAGGGACACGCTGAGAGTTGCTGTCCATCCTCCAGTGAACTGCGTGATAATCCTGTTAACCTTCCTATCAGGAGGTCATTAAACAATTTTGAAAGCTGTTTCCTCTCACATCAGAACTGCATGTGGAATCAGATCTAGAATTTTTAATATAAGCTATTCGGCTGCACAGACTTAAATAACAGCCTCTCACATTTTTAGATGGTCTTTTATTATTCTTCCCCTAACTACTAAGTGCCTTTGTAGGCTTTCTGTCACTTTGGGTATTGTCCTGTTTTTTTCTTTTTTCTTGATTTTAACATCTAACACATTTTCTTCCGGTAGCACAGCTCTCCCCGAGTACAGCTCTCCCCTTCTCTACTTCCTCTTGATGCTTTGTTTATCACTTGACCTAACCTAGGCTTCATTCATTTCAACATATCACCTTCCTGCGCACCAGTCTTTTTCAATTTGTTGTACTTGGTGTTTTGTTATTATTTCTGCATAGCTGTTTTCATGAAACTACCCATTTCTGTTAAACCTGATTTATTTCTGTATTTCGCTCACCATCTCTCTTTTTATCGCCAAAGACATTTTACCATCCAGTTTTCTTCCTTCCTTCCTTCCTTCCTTCCCTCCCTCCTTCCTTCTTTTCTGAAGTATGCTAACAGTCACATGATGTCAGGACTTGTGCCTGAATACATTTTCAAGAAAAAACAAGTTTTCCATTTTTATCTCTCTTTATCATATAGTCCCTTCATTCAGCTCAAAACCTGACTTCCTTTTGGACTCCCAGAACCACTAATTCTTTACCTCCAGAACAGAAAGAACTTACATTTTTAACCACATTTAAGAAATTGGGCAAAATTGAAATGTGCTTCTCGTGGCTTAAATAACACAAAATGGATTCCTAGTCTCTGGGGAAGACTCCATACTAAGACCCTATCATTGAATTAGCAATTCAAACATCAAGAAAGTCCATTTTCAGGGAGTGTCAGTTTAGGGACTTGACATTTTAAAAAAATGTCTGCAAAACAGGGGCCTAGTTATCATTGGATGCAGGACACTGATTTAATCTCCAGGGGTGACTGAACCCAGTGCCTGGGGTTCTTCCAAACATTCAAAGTCATTTCCAAATGTTTTTGATGCCGCACAACCCAAAAAGGATTTTGGCAAGTGTGTTTTCCCTTCATTTTAAAACCCGTGCGTATTTCAAGGGAAATGCGATCCATATGTCTTTGATTCATTTACACTTAAATCATCTAAATGCCATTGTGTAAGAGCTATTTGATGTACAAGAAGCCTGTGAGCCTGTTTTATACGCCTTTTTAAGTCTTATTTCTTTGAATCAGAAAGTCATGTTTTGCCGGCCCTAAACAGATCTTGAACTGGGAAAGGCTCAAGTTCACTTCTGAACTGAAAACCCGCAAAGTTTTGCGTGGCTTCTGTACTTAGCAATATGTTTCCCCTTGCCTAAAGCTCACAAACACCCAGCATTTCTCTTCTCTGTCTCACATGTAGTGAGAACAGGGTAAATCAATTTTTGAATCACATTTTACTTGTAAAATTCACATTTTGAACCTCAGTTATCTCCCAGGCACTGCCAGAAGTTAAAATAGCAACACTTGAAAATTAGGCTTTTGCTCTAAAAGGGCAAAACAGTCTATAAAGTACATAAATTACTGCTTCTGTACATTTATTTGTTTGACAGGTTTAAGATATAAGTGTGGCTTACATATGGATTTTCAGGATGCCAGATTGGATGCTCCACGAGCTACAGTCACAAATGTAACCTCTTTTTTTAAGACTTATGTTTGGGAGAATAGAATTGGAACAATCTTGCTGTTCTGCACAAATCTAATTGCTGTGTCAAAACAGCAATGGAATATGATGAACATTTGCATTTTTCTCATTTACTGGCCTTTTCTATGGCTCTAATCATAGTTGCATTAGTGGTCAAGAAGAAAGTATGTTAGGCTATTTGCTCTCCTGCTCCTGGACACTTTAAAAATTTCTGATGAATTTCAAACTAATACTTTTGGGGCTAAAATGTGAATGTCTAATCAAGTATTTGGAGATACCCAAATGATTAACACTGATTGAGATGGACAGAGAAACGTATCTTGAGAATGGGTGAATCTTTCACAAGCAAAAGCACTAATTATCTTCAAATGTGTGATTTCTTTGTTTTTATTTAAACACATCTTAGAGGTTGCATTTTAGTGAGAAGGAAGAAATAATGATGGTGTGATGGTCTGAAGAGAAGCAACATTTTAAATTTGTATTCCAAGTTTAGGGGATGGAGATAAAGTTAAAAAGAAAGAAAGAAATCCAGGTGAACCTAATTATTCCTTATACTCTCTCTAGTTCACATATATGAAAGACTATCATGTTTGTGTAATCAAAAGGATTATGAAATTTAAGTTTGGAAAGAAGGATTTGGATGCTAAATCTAGCAAACAGTTAATTATGCTGAGATAATTAGATAGCAGAAAGTGTTGGGTTTAGTTCTTTTTCATAGTTAGTTTTCAATAACTACCAAGTCTTCATGATCCTCTGCAGGCAGAAATTATTAGTATTCTATTCTTAGGAAGAATGGTGCACTGACAAAGAATTAAACTTTCAAAAAGTGTGACAGAAGACTTTACATTGACCTATCTACATATTTTCTTTAAAAAATATTTTTCCTATTAAAAATTTTGATATTACAAAGTTTTAAAATCTAAATTAAATTCAGGAAATACATTAATTTAAGAAAGTTCAGCAGACAATCATAACACAACCATTTTTTCAAGCATCAATTTAAAATACAAAGCAAAAGACTTGCGTTTTTATGATTTAGCTGCTATTTCACAAAATTGAACCAAAGGGTATTGATTAGGATTGTGCCACAGTTATTAACTGTGATTTTGGTTAAAACAACTATTGTTATATTGTAGAATTTCAAGATTTATGAGATTGAACTTGCCCGCAGATGGACATTAAAAAACTTAAACAAAGCTCAGCAGTGCTTCTTGCCCCCGACTTGCTGCTATCCATACTCATCCCTTCTCGCTCTAGCTAAATTCAGCTCCACCTGGTAAACACAAAAGCTGTGTCAGCCCTCATCTGTCATCTCAGAATGACTTGGTGACTATCTTGAGAACCCACATGATGCAAGGCATTATTTATCTCACCTACTGGGTCAGATTGACCAGCTCTCTGTCAATGCAAGTTTCAAACCCAAAGGAAACACAGCCAGCAGAGATTGGAATATAATTGGAACCCTTGCAGTTATACGAGGACACTAATCAGGTTGTAAATTTCATGAGTATAATCCCAGCCCTGAGAATTCCAGTTCTTATTTTTTTAAATGGATTGGGAAGTATCTTTATAATGCCCCTTAGCACACATATTTACCCACCACAAACACACACTCACATTTACATAAACACAATACACATATACACATACACATATGCAAACACATACACACATTTCAACCCATATTCTTTGGTAAGCATGATTTTATAGATTTTATTTCTAAACGAAAATTTGAGTTCCAAATATACCCAACTCTGTATCTTGAGAGTTTGGGGAGAAATTCCTTTCAAAGGAACCATAAGAATTTAAGAAAGATTTTGTACAAAAGATCACATTGGTTCATAATTTATCTAAATCCATTTATTCACCCCTTACTTAAGCAGCCATAGAATCTGTTAGAAAGATTCAATGGGGTAAATAATGCTGAGCAGTGTTTTGAGATTCAAACAATAACCATTATAAAATCTTAAAGTCCAACTTTAATGCTCATTCTTCTTTCAAATATTTGGTTATAAAAAAGCTAAAAACTTTAAGTTACTAATAATTACCCTTATCCCAAAGGACTTTGAGCTTCAAAAAGGTTATTCAATACTAGAGTAGGCAGAAAAAGGCCCCCCCCACCCCAAAAGATGTTTACATCCCAATCCCTGGAATGTATGTCTATGTTAATTTACAAGGCGAAAAGGAGTTTTGCAGGTGTTATTAAGGATAATAGGTGAGCCCAATGTAAACAGAAGGGTTCTTCGGAAGGCAAACGGTCATAAAGAGAAGATGTGAGAAGGGAAAGGAAGGGAAGCATAGGCTGGAGGGATACACTTTGAAGGGGCCATGAACCAAAGGTGCAGAGGGCTTCAAGAAGCTAGAAAAGGCAAGGAAGCCAACTTGCCCTTGGAGCATCCAGAAGGAATATGGCTTTGCCAACACCTTAACGTTAGCCTGTATGACCCATTTTAGATTTCTGACCTCTAGAACTTTAAGAGAATAGATCGCTTTTTTAAGCCACAAAGTTTGCGGTAATTTGTTACAGCAGCAATAGGAACCTACTGCAAATACTAAGTATCTTTTGAATGTACTTTTATAATCACTATTAGTGTTTGATATCAATGTATTACTTTAAAAATTCCCTATGTGCCTTCCTTTAAATAAATACACAAGCTTCATTTTGCGAAAGGATACCTCATAGGATTCTCAAAACTATGCAGTTTCCCCAATGCATATAAAAATCTATATAAATTGATTGTACATAAAATATGATATATTGCAATATATAAATTTTCATGGATGTTTTAGGAACATACAAATTTGGTTGAAGCATATAGTATTAATTACAGTCTTTCCCCCATAATTATCTTTCATTTCTCTAAAAATTAGATGTTAAGACATCCCTACTTACCAGTTAGCATTATATTTTCCTTGTTTAAAACCGATTTTGTGCTCATATTTTATAACATCTAGTACCAGAAAGAAAACCCTGTAGATTTCTAACCATCTTTTGCCCCTAAAGTTCTAGCATCAGAATAACTGTGCCCTGAAGTTTAAAAGCTTAGGGTCAATCACATCCATGTTACCTATCCCTATAATTGACTACCATCACTAAGGCCCTTTGCATTGTCCTCTCTGCTGTGGAAAGTTCGAGCACTTATAGCTTAATCAAGAGGCAGGACCGTGAGAGGTCATAACACACAAGAAGCTTGGGTGGTAAACTATGGAAAGAGCCGAGATGCCCTTCAACAAATGAATGGATAAAGAAGATGTGGTCCATATATACAATGGAATATTACTCAGCCATCAGAAAGGATGAATACCCAACTTTTACATCAACATGGATGGGACTGGAGGAGATTATGCTAAGTGAAATAAGTCAAGCAGAGAAAGTCAATTATCATATGGTTTCACTTATTTGTGGAACATAAGGAATAGCATGGAGGACATTAGGAGAAGGAAGGGAAAAATGGGGGAGGGGGAATTGGAGGGAGAGATGAACCATGAGAGACTATGGACTCTGAGAAACAAACAGGGTTTTAGAGGGGAGGGGGGAGGGGGATTGAGCCTGGTGATGGGTTAATTAAGGAGGGCACGTACTGCATGGAGCACTGGGTGTTATACGAAAACAATGGATCATGGATCACCACATCAAAAACCAATGATGTATTGGATGGTGACTAACATAACATAATAAAATTTAAAAAAAAAAAGAAGAAGCTTGGGTGGTGCTTGGACAGATTTGTGTAAGGAAGAAGTCTCCCATCAAGAGACCTAGGGTCAGTGACACAAGTCCACCATCCAGAAGGGGACTAGGGCAAGGGACCTCCTGGGAGAGAAGGAAAAACTAAAGAGGGGGTTTGCATGTCAAGGTGATACCACTCAGTAGCAAAGTGAGGAGTCTCTGGGTCAGAGAGCTCCAAAGAGTAGCTACAGTGTTAGGTCCTTAATAACTGCAATTTGTCTTATCTATGGCTATTGGATTCTGTGTGCAGTTTCAAAGGTTGTGGAAAGTAGGCAAATTCTAAATGACTAAAAATATGGCTATTTGGGCTATATTTAAAGCAATTAGATGTGTATGAATTTGAGTTTGGTGCTAACAGGCTTTGGGCCAATGCTCCTAACCTACTAGAAAGGAAGAAATAACATGGGAGCCACAGGGGCTATCTTGGGCCATTTATATGACATCTGCTCTGTTACTTCTTCCACCTTCCCAATTCCTTTTCCTTCTGAATCCCAGGATATAAATACTACACCTTCAATCTCTTTACAGAACACAAAATGTTCCCTCTCAATTCAAATTTGGCATTTCCCCAAAGGCAGTACTTTTCTTACAGCAGTCTTGAATAAAGATGTTTCATTCTCTTACACCTCAGTATCATGCAATTGGAAGAGTGATGAACTGCCCCCATCTCCCTCCTCATTTTGACCCTTCTGTTCAAGAAATTTCAGGTTGCTCCTGAGACCTTTTTAGGCTTACACTCTAGTCCAAAAGATAAAATCCTGCTGCACCGAGGATCAGTTTACTTGTTCACAAATATACCCTTCTTTTATATGTGATCTGTTGGCCTCCAGGTTAGAATCACCATATTCATAGGGCTTGTCACCTGGATCACAGCTTCTTTCTGACTGAATACCTGTTATTATCCTGAACATTTCAGTGACCATATGGAAGAATTCTGCAATACTCTTTCACATTCATCAAAAATCTCTTCAATTCCACAGGGCTTGACCTCTACTCTTCTCCCCTAGCTCTTTTTCACGTCTCCTCCTGGGCCTTCTCAGGAACTAAAACTTCTCCCAACTTTAGAAATCAGAAATTCTGCTCTCCTGCTCTTTAAGCACACCTTGCCTCTCTGCCTCCCTCTGGAACTACTTTCTTTATACCTTCTACAGTGTAGAGTCCTTAGAACCCCTCATAATCCCATGGTATTCCTTAATTGCCTCATTTCCTCTCCCAGTCCTCTGCAATGACATCCTTTTGTCATATCTCTCCACCCTGCATCAGTCATACAAATTGTCCACTCTGGAACTCTGAGGCTGAGTTTGGTTAAAAAAACAACAAACAAACAAACAAAACAATACAGCTCTGTAGACTGGGGCCAGTGAATATTTACATCAACTTCACTCATCCTTGACTCTCTCCATTGCCCATAAAGGTTTTACTTGTCTCCTCTTAGCTCCCACTCCCATTTCCCTCAGTAGTAATTCAAAACATGTGTCACTCCACTTAAACCCTAACCAGCTCGTTTTTATTCTCCACAGTAAATGTCCATCCTTTCTTCAGAGAGAAAACTGGGGTTCCCAACTTAACTAACTCAACTTCAAAGCCTATTTTCCCTCCTGCCTTGGCTCTCTTTATTTGTGGTCTTCAGCCATTCAGTCATCCTGGTCAGAAAACTAAATAACATGCTCAGTTTCTTCTCCCTTGACTACAAGTAGGCTATCACCATATATTTTCTCTTTTTTTCTCCTAAATGTCTGTACTTTATTTTTTCACCTAAACTTCTATTTTCCTCTTCTGTATATCCTTCCATGTTATTTCCAAAGTCATGTTACTTCAAAACCTAATCATCTCTTTCTTAAACGTTGGAAATGGCTTTTTTTTAAGATTTTATTTATTTGAGAGAGAGAGAGAAAGAGAGAAAGCATACGCAGGGGGAGCGGCAGAGGGAGAGGGAGAAGCAGACTCCTGACTAAGCAGGGAGCCTGACGTGGGGCTCAATCCCAGGACCCTGGGATCATGACTTGAGCCGAAGGCAGACGCTTAACTGACTGAGCCATCCAGGCACCCCTAAATGCCTTCTAATAGATCTCCTGCATTCAATATAATTTGCCCCAAGTTGATTCTCTGTATTTAAGCAAAAAGGGTATTTCTAAAAAGTAAATCTGATCCTGCCACTTTACTTCTTCTTATCTTTTAGAGGTTTCCCAAGTCCTTCAGAATTGAGTTCTTACACATTTGCCAACCTCTTTTCATATAACAATTTTTTTTTATAATTTAAGCTCCACTATTACTAATATACTCATAGATTCATATGCTCATCAAATCATTTGGCCCCTTTGGATGAGCATAATTTCCTGTATTGTTGCTTTTCTATTTTTTCTGCTATTCATTCTTCAGGCATTTTTCAATCATCTCTGTAAAATCTTCTCTGGGTTTTTCCTTCAAAAATAATTAATCACTCCAGCCACAGTACTATTAAAGTGCTAGACTAAGCTTGAGAAATCGAGGAAGGCTTTCTACAGGATAAAACATCTAAGCTGAGATTTAAAATAGCGGTGGACATTGGCCAGGTATATAACTGGGGAAATAGTGATTTCCAGGTAAGTTAGTAGAGAGAGGTTGTATGTGTCATTCCTCCTTCTGGACTGTAAGACTCCCTCCAAGTTAGGGTCTGTAACTAACCCAATACTGTACCTTATTATAGTATGAGATACAAAACAAGTTTCCAATAAATTTTTTGTAAAGGAAAAAGGAAGGACAGAAAGACAGGATTTCATACTTCAACTTTCCTCTTGTCTGTTTTCTTTTATGGACATTCTTTAAAATATTTCATTTACAAAAATATCTCTAGACTATCTATCTCACTGCTACCAAAGGGCAATGGTCAAACATACCATTTATCAAAAAAGAGGAGTAAAAAGAGTTATAATAGCAGTGCCAGCAATTTCAGAGTGAGAAGAGTGAGAATAAGGCAGATTCATAATTAATTTACTCTATATTTATACCATAGTAGCTAGGATCTGCTAACTATATGTATATATACATAAGATATATAAATATACATATATCATACATATATACATATACATATACATATGTATACATATAAATATACATATATCATACATATATATATCTCTTTCTCCAACCTTACACATAATATAAGGAATAAAACATCTCCTCCACAAATAGGTAATAAAAGAAGCCAGCCAAAAAACATGCATCTCCAAGTGATTAGAATACACTCTGATTGGAATTGTGTGTTAACTGAAAAAAATCTTGTGTTCCAGAGTGAATAAAACATGCATCCTGACCTCTAGGAGCTAAATACACAACAATAGAGAACAATGATCATCTCAAAATAAAAAGCTATGAAAATTAGAGCAGAGGGAGAGTATATCTATCTTCAAAGTTCAGGAAAAAATCCACTGAAGAGATGATAGCTGCACTGAAAATTAAGGATAAGCAGGATCTGAACAGGAAAGAAAACACAAAATATTGTAAATTCCATGATCAATGATGCACAGCAGGGAAATGATAAAACAGTTGAGAACCATCATGGTCATTAGTCCTATTCACCAATATCTGGTTTTCTTCTCCTTGTGTCACATGGTAGGTTTGCATTTCCTACCTTCTCCTATGGTTAGTTAGACCCACGTAACTAATTTTGACCAGTGGATTGTGAGCTGAAGTGACATTTGCCACTTCTGTGCCATAAAATTTAATTGCTTGTGTGAGGCCCTATAAAGTTCTTTCCACTCTTCCACATGATATGGAGACCAGCAACATTTAAAATGGTGGCTACTCCATTAGACTGGGTCTTTGAGTGACTACAATGAACAGAGAACATACTTGGCTGACCCGAAATGACTACGTAACATGTATGAGAAATAAATCTTTGTTATTTTAAGACACTGAGATTTTAGAGTAGTTTGTTACCATACTTGAAGGTATACCATAGAGACACAATGAGATGTTCCATTTGATAACATATGTGGCATATTAAGTAGAGAAGTGATAAATAAGTTTAGAGGGGTAAACAAGTCAATTTGCAGAGAAGCATGAATTCCAGCTTAGAGTTTGGGCTTTATTTTATAGGCAATGTATAGCTGTTAAAAGCTTTCAAACAGAGAAATATTATGAACAGAATTGTGCTTTAGGAAAATTAATCAAGCAGGATAGAGGATGCCTAGGAAGTGGAAAGATACTTAGAAGCAGGGAAACAAGTTATGCTATTGTGAGAAGCCTGGGAGTCATGGGGTTTAAACTAGTGTAGTGGCAGTGAGAACCAATTTGGCAGAATGAATGGAACAGTAATTTGCAGGTCCTGGCAACTGATGAGGCCCAAGGGATTTATAAATCATTCTAAGATTTTGAGCCTGAATGACGGTTAAGATGGTGCCACTGCCATTTAAATATTAAGCAGAGAAAGAGGAACAAATATGAGAGGAAAAAGTGCAAATTTAGGTCAAGCATGACACCCAGCTGGCAGTGTCCAGCAGACAATTGGAAACAAACTGAATATAGATTTGAGAGTCATTTGGGAAGTGAATTCATGATATGAATGAGACTGTCAAGGGAGAGAGGAAAAAGAAAAGTGAGGATAGACCTTTGTGGAACATTTAGACAACAAAAGGGGGACAAAACAAAGATATCAAGAAAGGTATCTTTTCACAAAGTCAATATGAGGGAATTTCAAGGAAACTGGGGTAATTAACAGCATCAAATGTAGGATGGATTAAAAGTGATGAATTTTTTTTTAAATCTATTACATTTGATGACTTTCAAGGAAGCAGTTTCAAGTGATAACTACAGTTACCAGGTGATAACTACAGAGGAAGCCAATATTCAAGATATTCAAGACTGAGAAGTGAATAGTGCAAAACAAAGTGAGATTATGGTTTCTTATACAGCAGAGAAATATTTAGCAGTTAAATGAATGAACTACATTATTACATAAGAAAACAAGATATATCTCAAAAAATATTGAGTGAAAAAGCAAATTGCAAAACCATACATATTATACGATTACACTATTAAACATACAAATAATGAAGGCATATATTGTTTATGAGTAAATATTTGCTATTTGTATAACTAATGTAAATACATCAAATTAAGGATAGTAGTTATCTCTGGGGAGGAAGAGAGGATAGGAAGATTTAGCAGTATCCATACACGGTTTCTTTTAAAAAAAATAAGAGAAAATAAAAAAGAGATGGAGAAATAAAATGTTGCCTGTTCTGTAAAGATGTTAAATGATGAAAGAAAAGAAATAGGTAGTAGCTTGAGAGAAAAGAAAACATAATGGAAGTGTATACATTTGTCTTTTCAAGATGCCAGGGAATCAACGAATGAGTATTTGTAGTTGGAGTAACATATCTTTGCCATTAAAGACAAACACTGGAAATAGGAATAAGAAAGCAAGATATCAGAATCCAGAAGGGGAATGAATGATGTGTAAAGGTTAGGCTTAGAAAGGAGAAGAGGAAAGCTTTCTAGTATAGCCTCATTTGCCCTTATTTTCCTCTAGAAATTTTATGCTCCAGCCAGTATGGGCTTCTCACTGCTCCCCTAAGCCTACTTTTCTCATCACTTTGCCTTCTCATGCCCATCTTATAGTATTCTGCTCTAAGGTCAACTATGCCAACTACTCCATTAATCCTAATTATCCTGTCACATTTTGTACTTTCATAACTTTGTATTTTTCTCCTGGTTCATGCCATAATTAGTTATTATTGTTTCTTTTTTTCTAACTCTGTATATGTCTTACCTCCCTAAATTTGTCAGTGTTCTGATGTATAAGCATCAAACATCAAAAAGCACTTTACCTAACTTGAATGGAAAATGAATTTATTGAAGGATATCAGATGGTTCACAGGATCAACAGGAAATTTGAGAACCCATCTCAAAAAGTGGCCAGGGACCTAGGGAAGGTAGCCAACTGCGATCATGGCCAAGGTTAAAAGATGAAAGCAATCTGGATACAAGTCCACAAGTGTCACCACTGCCCCTGGATTTTTAACCCTGATGCATCTTCTTGAGTAATATCTCAACCACTCCTTGATTTTTACATCACTTCCTGACTATACTGGTTCTGGGGCCCAGAGCCTTGACTACACTCTTGAGCTCCAACAAGCTATGGAGTGGGTTGAAAGACAGACTCTTCAGCTCTAGTAATCAGAAGCAAAACACAGATTCCTACCAGGATTTAATGTAGTGGGGGATTTTCTCCCAAATAAAAGGGATGTTCAAAATTTAGCAAGAAATACAACAATTATACACTTAATTTTCATATTAGATTGGGTCATTTTTATTTTTGGATTTCCTAACATATTGTATTTGATACAAATTTACAGAATGAATGAACTAATGAACTAGACATAAATTTAATTTATGTCAAATTCCAATGGAAAAAAATTCCTATTAATAAATATTTTATGATATTGTGTCACAGATAGATTTCTGACTTTGGAACTATGTGAATTTATTCTGTGACCTTGGGGAAATTATGACCTCCTTAGCTTCAGTTTCTTATCTGTAGAAGGAAAGATAATAATTTCCACCTCCAAGAGGTTTTGTAAGGACTAGAAATAACCTAAGTTACTCACTTAATACAGTGTCTGGCACATAGAAAGCACTCAATAAAGAGAAGTTCTTCTTTTCACCTTCCCCATTAAGGATGAAGAATAAAAAGATTATGTGATATTGTCCTTCCTGCATGCTAGATCATGAACCAGAGAGGAAGTACAATATTGTTGCAAGGAAAAGGGAGCCAGACTTTCTGGATTCAAATCATAGCTATGACACAAATCAGCAAATTAGCTAGGTGATCTTGGCAACTTACTTAACCTGTTGTACCTCCATTTATCCATCTATAAAATGGAGATGCTGCTGCTGATACTGATGATAATGATGATGATGATGGTGGTGATTATGATTATGTAATAGAATCTCCCTCAGGATTGTTCTTAAAATTAAGTTGATACACTTAAACTACTTTTAATGGTGCTGTTATATACTAAGGTATTTATAAGTATTTTAGACTATATGTTAGCTATTATCATTAATATCATTGGGGTTTTTTTTATTATAATTGTAGAGCTTTTTTTTCCCCCTGGTGGGCTCAGTCCTTCTCATGACAACATAGATTTGCCACTCAATTGCCTGGAGGATAATTAAGGATAGGCTCTGTTATCATGCAGTACCTCAAATTATACTTGCCTAAACAAGGGATTACTCCAAAGCCATCCATATTAGCACAGTGATCAAACCAAAATATCATTTATATTCTCTCATGCATTAAACAGTAAGTTAAACTATTAAGTACTTACTGTACATGCCAGACACTGTTCATGGCCTTTGTGATACAGCAACGAACAAAACTGGCTATGTCTTAGCTCGCACGGAGTTTCCATTTCTAGTACACTTATAAATCAACAAATTATATGCTAAATTTTGTCTTAAACATTGCAGACTGTGCTCCTAGTAAATATATAACTTAGATATAAAATAAAAATCAACATAGTTTTGAAACTGAGTACATTTCCTTAAGCTAACTTACTTTTAAGCTCTTTCCAATTCTAAGATTGCAATGATCTTACTAAGTCTGCTAATAGAGAGCAGTGATGTGGTTCCCCAATGATTATAAAAATCCAAGATATTTTAGTATTTCCTGGCTGCTTGGCACTCTGTTAACTGTTTTACATATATTTGTCTAATCTCATAATAACCCTACAAACTAAGTTCCATTATGAGCCGCCATCTTATGCATGAGGAAACAGAAGCTAATGTCATCCAGGGAGTAAGTGGCAGAGCCTGAAGATGAACAAAAAGGTGCTCCCAACTGCCATAGCATATAAGCATCTCAGCAGGATTTCAAGAATGTCCCCCAAACTCCATGTACTTTCCCACCACCATCTATGAATTTCATGGTTATCCTGGATTTAAGTTAGGTTTGCAATGGTCCGTGGCTCTTGGTTAGAACAAGATCCCCTTGGCCCACACATGATCCTCAACTGTATATATGAGAGGACCTCTGGTGTTTTACTAAGTTCATATTCTTGATATACACCAGTTCTCATCCCCACAGGTACCACCACATCACTACCAGCCTCACCACTACATTGTCTCTAAAAGATGAATCCCCAAAAAGATGCTACAGCTATAAGTGATATCCACCTTCCCCCTAAGAGACCATCTGGAACCAATTTTATCATGGCTTACGTTTCTGTCTACCTCAGCCATCAATAAAAACTCAATCCTCCTGGATCCTCCTTCATCAGCAGCTTCTGTAGGTCTCTAAATCTAACCCAGTTTTCCCACACATGTACGCAACTCCACACTCTTCTAAGATGCCTCTGAAATTCATGGCCTGCTGTCAGCAGAACTTCCTATATTCTGAACACAAATTTCCCAACATTTCATTTATCATCCTACTCTACCCTAAAGCTGGCTTTCCCAGGAGGGCTTTGCCTCATCTGCGCCTCTTTCAAGTGGTGACTATCTACTTCCCGTGTACTATAAAACACAGAGCCTGAAAGTGAAGTAGGTATTCCCTTGGCTCTTGCTGCTTCCAGAAAATTTCTACTCTCTCTTCCTCAAAAACCCAAATTCTGTTCAGCTCAGGCCATCAAACATGCAGCCTCTCCTTGTAGTTGTCTACCAAAGTTTTGTCCCTTCCTCCTATTTAATTGATTCATTTATGTAAAAGCATGATTGGAATAGATTCAAGAGAGAAATGGAAGGGATTAATTGAAAATTGTGAATATAGATAACTGTTTTTAGGAATTTTGCTGTAAGGGACAATAAAGAAATGAAAAAGTACCTAGAAAAGGCTATGAAATTAAAAGATTTCCTTGTTCTGTTTTGTTTTTCATTATGGTAAAAAATAATAGCAATGTGTGTATGCTGCTAAGAATTTTCTATAGAAAAGGAAGTAGGAGATGTAAAGGAAACTTTCTAGAGCCATATCCTTGAGTAGATAAAGAGAAGGGATCTAGACTTAAATGACAGAACTGATCTGTATTTCTCTGTATTTCTCTACTCTTATGGTCATCTTAGTTATTTTAACATCCATATAGATAGATGATCCATTCGAAACTCTGGCCCACATGTCCTATAGTTATCTTGTTTTAACCTTTATCTCAGACACCAACCCTCATGGTTCCATCCTATACACTGTATTAAAATCATAACTATATGACTGCCAATGTCTCAACCTCAAGTATCCCCACTCCAAAATTTCTTTGAGCTTACTGAAACCCTAAATCCCTATAACTTTTCTATCTATAAAAGCCATCAGGACTTCACTTCCCTCCTGAGATTAGATTCCACCACTTTATTGGGTCCCATCATTATAATTACCTCTTTGCCTACAAAGCTCCTCCTCCCTCTGTTGTACTTTCTTGGCAAAACTTCAAATCTGGTTAAATCTATTACACATGGATTTTGTGGGGAAAAAAAAAAAGAAATTACAAACACAAAGCTACAGTAAATGGTTTTACATAAACACATGACCACAAATATCAAGTAGACTCAGTAAACTGGGCATTCTGATTTTTTCTAGTTAATTTTCCCATTCTCTCAAATTATTTCACACCTTTTCCCTTAACTTCCAACACCTCTTCCAGTCACTCTCTCTTAGCCGATGATTCTACCTCTAATGTTAGTGAGCTTTAATTTTAATGAACTTTAAGAATCTACCAACTTTCCTTCAAATTCTGCAATACACATTTGACTTATCGCCTGACAAAATGAATGAAATGTCCTCAGTTCTGACTAAGTTTACCTTCCCTAAGTCCAACTTCTCTAAACTGTGCCTAGGTCACATTCCCATTTACCTCCTTTCCTACATCACATATCTATCCCTCTCTATTGGATCATTTTCATTAGCGTATAATGGCATTTCCTCTCCCCTGCCGCCCCCCGCACCTCGTGTCTGAGTGTGTGTGTGTGTGTGGTATGTGTGTGTTGTGTATAATACACACACATATATATATATTTGTATGTTTAAT
Source organism: Phoca vitulina (assembly GCF_004348235.1). NCBI lineage: Eukaryota > Metazoa > Chordata > Mammalia > Carnivora > Phocidae > Phoca > Phoca vitulina. Next base: position 40,726,190 of record NW_022589709.1, read on the forward strand.
TAAATATTTATTAAATAAATTTAACTATTTATTAAATTCCAATTGATACCTCCTTTGTTAGGGTTATCAGTACCCTCTCTAGTATTGCCGAGACAATAATTAATGAATTATTTTCATCTTTCATCACCTCTTCATAGAACTCAGAACAGGTTATCGTATCTCCCTTCTTAAAATACTTTTTCATTTGAATTCATGACATTACTATACTACTAATGGTCCAATCTCTTTCTGGCTTGTATTCAGTCTTTAAATATTGACATATCCCAGGCTTAACTTACTCCTTTTCTCTATTTACAATCACTCCCTAATTTTTCTCATCCAACTCTTAAGTTATATCTCCAATCTCAATCTTTTTCCTGTAATTCACATTGTTTCATCACTTACCTACTCAATACTACCATTGGATATCTCTTAGATTCTTAACTGTAACATAACTAAAGCAGAACTGTTACTCTATTTCAATTTGTTCTTACCACTTTTCTCAGCTCTGTAAATGGCACCATGATTTGTCTGCTTGCATAAAACAAAAACCTATGTGTCATCCTTGAAAATTTGTTTTTCTGCTTCTCCTGTTCCAGTTCTCCTTTCAAAATATAACCTGAACCTCATCACATCTTACCATCTCCGTTGCTACCACTGTCTTCCAAATCTCTTTTATCTCCCTTCCAAACTACTACAATAGCCTCATAAGTTACCTCACAGCTTCCACTCTTTCCCCCACACAGGAGCCAGAGGAAAATTTAAAGTCTCCATCATATCATATTTTATTACTAATCTATCTAAACTCTTCCCATGCTTTCCAATATACTCAGAATGAAATCAAAATTCCTAATACTTGCCTTCATCATCCAGCTCTTACCTATTTTTCCAGTCTCATTTCCTATTACGTTCCTTCTTGCACACTACAATTTATCCACAGTGTCCTTCTTACACCTCCTAAATACATTAAGGCTTATTCCTACCTCAATAGCTTAATGCTTGCTGTTCTCTTTGTCTGGAATAAACCCTTGATCTTCCAATAGCTTGCTTCTTCATTTTATTCATGTCTGTGTTCAAAGATCATGAACTTAGAAAGGCTTTCCCTGACCAATCTATCTTTGATAACTCCCCTTTCATTTTTAATTCCTTTACACTAATCTATTTTTCTTAATTTACAACTATTAGAAATTAGTTTGTTAACTTGGTTTATATTTTTATCCCTGTCACTGGTAATAAGCTCCATCCAGGCAAGAATTCAGAGTTTAAAACATTTCTAGCACTTGATAGGCATTCAATAGATTATATTAAATTAGTGAGTAAATGAATGGCTTCAATCATTAAAAAAATGTTTTTTTATCTGGACATTTCAGATTCAAGGTTTTATTCCCTTTCGGAGTTAATTTTTACCTTAATAATATCTTCATTTGTTCATTTTATATGGCAGATGTGAACGCAGTTAAAAATACTTTGTATATAATTCCAACGATTTCTGTTTTAGAAACTTAAAAGTTATAAATAAACACTAAGAATCAAAGGTAGCACGTACATAAACTGAAGCATCTAAGTAGATGTTTTCACTTTATTAAAGTCCTTGCAAAATACAAATTTAACCTGGCTATTCAGTCTTACAGAATACTATTTAGAATTGCTGCTAAGGGTTAAACATAATTTCACTGAATTCAGCAAGAGAAAGGAATGCGAATAGTCCTGATGTCACACGGTCAACAGACTTTCAAGAATACCTATTGTATTGGGCTGGGCATTCTGTGTTATATGTGGACTAGAGAAGAGATGAAATAAAGTTCTTTATAAGCAGAGTTTATAATTCAGTTGCTGCTACAAAACTCATGCACATGAATAATCCTTAGAAACATGTCCAAACCACATACAAATGAGGACAACTTATAAAGAACTACCAAAGTATGTAAGGAGAGGGGAGGGATAAAACCAACAAATTATTTTAAAAGAGGAGCCAATTTAATCATAAAGATAAATTGCTATATTTTTAAGGTGTCAAATGAATGCAGCAGTGAGGTAAGTGGAGGCAGCAGAGATAGGTGTGATTTTTCCAGAAGATAGCATGGTGAAGTCATGTGGAAACAAATAATCTGATCATTTAACTTACGGATAACTCAGAAAGTGTGCTGGTTAGATGGGGAAAAGGAATCTTGGCAAGGCCCTGACACAGGAAAGAGTTCAGATTTAAGCCAATTTTCACTCAATTTTCAATATCAGCAAGAAGAATCCAAAGTCAGACGTAGTAAATCAGATCTGAATATCTATGGAGGTTCTCTATGGTTACAAGGATTCCCAGGGAATAGACCTAGGCCTAGTCCCCATAATGGAAAACTAAGTAACTTAGACCCTACCACACTAATGGCAACTAGGAAAGCTGGACAAAATTATTTTTTAATTTGAAAGGAAAACTGTGCTTGCAGGTCTAGAAATCTAACTCAATAGTATAAAATTGCAAGGCCAGAATCCCAGAGAGGATAGAGGCCTGGATATGAGCCCAGCATTCAGGGATGATTTACCCCTGAAGATAACTGCTGTTCCTGAAAAGGGCCACTGGAAGACTAAGGAACACTTTTCCTCTCTCGCACACATTAAGATGTGTAAAGTATGCTATCCTAAACTCAACAATTTTAGTAATTGTATACACCTATGTAACCACCATTCAGATTAAGACACAATATTTACTCACCCCTTAAGTTTTCTCTCATTCCTTTTCTTCCCCATGTATCTGCTATTGTGTCTTTTTCTTGACCCTAATGGAATCTTTACACAAGTAATCCAGTTACAATGAGATTATTAGGGTGACCTCTAATCTGAATAGTGCCCTCATAAAAAGAGAAAATTTGGACATAGAGACAGACACAAAGGAGGAAGATGGTATGAAGACACACAGGGACGAGATGGCCACCTTACTGCAGTGATGTATCCTCAAGCCATGGAAATGGAAGGATTGCTAATACTAGAAGCTAGACACCTGAAAGGACTCTCCGCTAAGTCATTGAAGGAAGCATGACCTAGAAGACTCCTTGATTTTGGACTGTGAACCTCCAAAAATATGAGATAAATAAATTTCTGTTGTTTTAAACCACCCAGGTTTTGGTACTTTGTTATCAAAGCTACAGGAAACTAACACAATATATAACAATAACTTGAAGGTATTCAGAAGCATCCAGAGTGGGCAAAAACTTCGGGATTCCTATCCTGAGAAGAAAACAGACACATCAGGTAACTTCCACATTATTCTGGTTCTTCCCCTAAAAGCACTTTTCAGTTTGATGACACAGTATAAGTAGCAAAGCTCAGGCAGGAAACAGGATTCTTATAGCTAATTGGTGAAACCCAAAAGAGCTGGAATTTTGGACTGAAAGAGTGATTGTATGTGGAGGGAAAATCCAGAGTAGAGGGAACTACACAGGAGGAAGCTGCAAAATATGCACACAAATACCCATCAAGCAGTAACTCACTTTAAAACAGCACACACACCCCAGAAGTAAGCAACATCTAGGAATCGAAAGAGCCGAGCAACAAGATTTCAACAGCTGCCTGATACGAGGGAGATAAAGTTTGGAATTCAAGTTTTGTCAATTTAGAGGAGCTTGGTAAACAATTCAAATTTTCATTAAAATGCCAAAAGAGCCACCCCCTAGTACTAGGAACCATACTAAATTAGATCTGTCCTTACAAAAGGCAACGCTCTACAGATCCAAATAACCCACAGCTACTCTATCTGCCTCTCCTCTCCCCCGACAAAATTACATTTTTGTGTAGGAAAATAGCCTCAAGAGCCTTTAAAAATTTTTCATTCACAAAGTCTAGCATCCAATCAAAATTTGAGACATGCTAAAAATATGATTAATTGATTGTAAATCATTGAAACAGCAGAGAGAAAAACAGACCTACAGATGGTTCATAAACTTAAGCCAGGAAAAAAAAAAAGACTTTAATACACCCCTCATTTATTTATTTAAAGAAAATATGGGGAAATGGTTATAATGGAAGAAAATATGGAGAATTTCTATAAAGAATTGAGATCTATTTAAAAGCCCAATGGACATTCTAGAAATAAAAATACTGAAATTAATAACTCATTGATGATATAACAGTAGGTTGGACACAGCAGAAGAAGAAAATGAGAACTCAAATAGAAAATCTAAACTGAAACACACAGAGGAAAAAAATAACAGAACAGGACATGGTCAGATATACTAATATATACGTAATTGGAGTCATCACAAGAGTAAAGAGATAGAATATGAACCACAAAAAATATTTGAAGAGACAATGGCCAGTAATTTCCCAAAACTGATTAAAAGATTGATTTGGGAAGCTTGATGAACCTCACAAAGGGGTCACTAGGGACAAGAGTTTTCTACCAGCCATGTTGATTCAGACATTTAAAACCTCTATGGTGAGTGCTTACTCTGACCAGGCACCAAGGATACATCACTGAATGGATAGTATCTCTATTCTTCACAGAGCCTGCAGTCTAACAAGAAGGACAAATATTAAAGACTCTCATATTCAGTTATTGATTAGTTGTGTGGAGTGAAGAAGAATGAAGAATCAAAGATAAATTCAATTTGAGAGGAGAGATTGAAGGACTAATACAGCAGTTCAGTCGTGAGTTATACAAATACAGAGAAAGGGATGGATTTGAAAGGCACTAAAATGACTTGAAAACAATTGATTCAGATAAATAGAAATGTACAGTTAAACAATGGTTAAATAAAGACTCCTGATAAAGCTAAACAATTATTTCTTTCTCTCTTCTACCACTAAAATATCTTACTTCACAACAGTCATTTTTCTTGAAAATTTTGGGCAACTGACCCTCACATCCATAACTCACATTACCTATATCAAATAATTTCAGCCTTGCAGAAATGTACAATGCTTTATATCTGGAAGATTTAACACATCCTTGAATAATAAATATTAAAAGAATCAAAATGAATATTTTTGTTATATTTTATGAAGTACATTAAAAACATTACTAAGACAACATAATTTTTGTTGGATAATAGTTACAAATATTTTATCTACTTTATTACTGACAAGCCAACTACTTGTCTACTAAGCTACTGAGTTACCTATTTAGACTTAAATTGTTTGACCTAGGAAAGAAAAAGAGGAAAAGCAGGGGGAGAATGAGTCACCTTTCATGCCAAGAATGAATTATATTCCTCTCCTCCCAACTAACAAAGGCACCAAGTTTGAGTTATTTTCTTCAATTACACCATCTCCCAGAAAGATTTCAATCACCTTTTAAAATAAACTTTATTTTTCTATCTCTTCCAACAATAGGAAAACTGCAGTGAAATTTCAGAAAATAAAGAATTGTTTAATCAAGAAAACAAAATCACCCATAATTCTACACCCAAAGATGATTTCTGTTAGCCTTTCTGTGTATTTTCTGCTGCCCTTTAACAAATGTATTAATCATACTAATTCATTAGACAATGCTTGGCTTACTTTTTTTTTCTTTACATGAGTTGTATATTTTAAACAGCATTTTCTAATGGTATAAATCTCACATTAATGAATTATATTGCACTGTGTAGACATTCCATAATTTATTTAGCATTTTTTCTGGTACATCTTTGAATGTACAAGAATGTGCTCTTGCACATCTTTGAATATTCTAGTTGTGTTCCCAGTTTTTAACTTTGCATTATTTGGAACTGAAATTAAGTAAAATTATTTATTTGGGATCCATAAATTTAATAGTTTGTGTTTTCCTTTCTACTACCCTTGAAGATAAATTAAAAGATAAAGTTGTTTCTGCCTCAAGCTCTATGTTTAAACAATCTATTTTTTTAAAGTTGGTTTTCATTTTAGAAGCCTTATTTCCTCTTTTTTAACACAAAAGTTACCATCTAGACACACTGTTTTGCAATATTTTTTTCACATAGCAATTTATACTTATTGAAATATTTCCATTTCAGCATTTCAGCATAGAGAAAGTTTCTCCTCCCTTTTTTTCCCCCACAAATGCATATGATTACATTGTATGGATGTACCATAATGTATTTAGCTTGTGTCTTATTGATGGAAATTTTTTTCTGGTCTTTTGATATAGCAATCAATGCTGCAATAAATAGCCTTGTAAACTTTCATGTTAATGTACACAGATATGTCTGTAGGACAGATTTCCAGAAATGTAACTGCTCAGTGAAAGTATAATTACATTCGTAACATGCATTCACATCTTGAATTTGTGTTAAACCACACACACACACAAACACAAACACATACACCTGCTTATATACACAAAAAATAGTGATGCAATTGATTCACTTCTGTGGAGAAAGGGCAAGGGCTAGGTGGATGGGAAATAGCACAGGGTTGAAATTTTGCATATTTTATATTTTTATAATTTGTATTATGTCCATGTATGGCACCTATTCAGAGTAATGCCTACCTGTTAATATCACCCAATAGCCCCAACACCTTGTTTTATCGGGATAGATGTCTAAAGACCATTACAAAACCTGTATTGGTACACATGTGCAGTCCCTGTGCTCCAATTCCCTGAGGTTTGTGACATGTAGATATATAAAAAGGCATCACCAAAAAAACCAACCAAACAAAAAAAGATAGTAGGAAGGGAAAAATGAAGGGGGAGGAATCGGAGGGGGAGACGAACCATGAGAGACTATGGACTCTGAGAAACAAACTGAGGAGAGGGGAGGGGGGTGGGGGGATGGGTTAGCCTGCTGATGGGTATTAAAGAGGGCACGTTCTGCATGGAGCACTGGGTGTTACACGCAAACAATGAATCATGGAACACTACATCGAAAACTAATGATGTAATGTATGGTGATTAACATAACATAATAAAATAAAATTTAAAAAAAAACTAAAAAAAAAAAAGGCATCACCACCACAGACTGTTGAAATGGCTAGACTGAACTAGAGAAAGGGCTGGAACACTAATTCCAAAGCTTAGCCCACAAACAGCCAACTGGATATTCACATGTCCCTAATTGTTACAGTATAATTCTAAAAAGAAATCACCACTGAGAACATTTTTTCTAATAGTGCCTATCACTGTTCAACAATTTAATGTGAAACTGATTTCTCGCATCCCAACCCCCAAGGATGGGATAAAAACATTTTAAAATAGCTCTTCATTTTACAGTTTAGGACACTCTAGGCAGAATGTGAAGTGTTTCCACAGTGAAGACAGTGATCTTTCTAGAAGCATGTCCTCACACAGTGAACCCTCTCTATTAATATTAGATTTTTTTGGCTTAAAAAAAAAATACAAGGGTGAGTAGCGTGATTTTGTATGCCTTAGATTGAAGCGTCTTTCTCCATCTTTATCTTTTGCTCAGCTCAGATATAGAATTAGAGGAAACACATGAGAAAACCAGCATTTAACTGTGAGTATAACAAACTAATGACTTCTAAATCTGTTTCTTTTTTCTTTCCTTTCTTTTTCCTGCTCTGAGGAGAAGAAAGCTGCACATTGACTTAAAAAAATATCTAGAAAAAAAAATTTTTTAATGTGATATAAAATGTGTAAAAAAAGTGCTATTGGAATTAAAAAATACATCTTGCCCAAATATGTATCCTTAAATAGATAAATGACATCTGTCAAAGACCATGGTCCCTGACTGATGGCTCAGAAGGCTTGCAGAATTCTAAGAAAAAAAAAGATTCCAGTTCATTGTTCCAAAGCACTCTCTCACCAAATCAGCACTTGTAGAGAGAGTTAAAAGATGAAACCAATGTTGTGTTGCTACGTCCACTTTTAGAACATGGTGACTCTACATTGACAAAATGAGGTTCATGCTACATTAGGAAAACTAGGTAGGAATTTGGCAGCTCAATAAACTTGATGATTTCACATAGCTGACTAGTTTTGTGTCATGAAAAGTTCTTTTCCTTACTGCATATCAGGGTAATTGTCACCAGTACTGCTAAAGAATTGGTCAGATGTAGCCCAACCTTAATGGTTTCCCATATGCCCTTAGTGGCATGCTGATAAATGTTTAACTACATCTCTGGGAAAGAAAAATGAGTACATAACTATGCACACAAGTTTTAAATAAATTTCACCAATGTTAAGGTTATGTAGTACAAAATTTATCAGTAATAATAAGATGAAAGTGATACAATTAAGACATATATCAGAATGTCACTCACTTGTCATTGACATGTGTGAGCAATTTCTTTGCTAAATTGAATAGTTATCAGGCAATGGAAAGAGTTCTTTGATTTTTGTGCTACTCATCATGTAATGAATACATACAAGACACTTAAATGTAATCTGCATTGTTAACATTTTCTCCATCACTTTTTTTTAAGCTTGTATAATCAACAAAACAATAATGCAATCCCCAATTATTAGCATTTGGTTATTTCCATGGTGTAAACACTCCTACCATGGCCAATTTCAAGCTACCAAAGTGACATCAATGAATAGGGAGTTGGGAAAAAATGCCCAATAACACACCATTGTATAGTATTTCTACTATAAAAATAACCTCAAGAACATAGATAATAGTACAATGCAGTTAAAAATTAATTAGGAAATGATGTTTTTGTATTTATTACCTTTAATTTAATTATAATTTATTTAATTATAAGCCTGCATATTTTAATTTCTAACAATGGCCCATTAAATAAATGAAAATTTAACAACTGCTCTTGGGAGCTGATAAAAGTTGGCTCTCGCACACCTTTGAATATTCCTATAGGCCACTCCCAACAAACAAAAGGTTATTTTCTAAAACATTTATTCTGACTTGCTTGCTTAGACCCCCTAACTACTTTACCTATGAAAATAATATTACTGATCATGGTTTGGTGGAAACAGGCCCTAAATTAAACTCTGCCTTTGTAATAATAATGCTAAACAACAACAACATAAAGGATGATGCCATTTTAGGAGGCAAAATGTTTAAACTTGAAGTCAATTCAACTGGAAAAGAATAAAAGTGAAGGCAGAAGTTTGTGGTGAATCCAGAGGTGACTTCTGAGCACATCCCAACTCTTTGAAGTTAATGTCACTGTTGCTTTATTAAATCTACTCACACTGGAAGAGTGGATATGCAATAGGAAAAGGCTGTGTATTAGAAGATATATGCAAGTCATCTTCTCAATTTGGGTGAAGTACCTTTAATATTTCTTCAGTTGTCAATATCTCCTTTAAGTCTATCCACATCCATAGGGTCTTCCTTCACTGATATGCTTCCTTAAAGCAGAAATGCTTTCATATAAACCTGTTATATGTATATTGACAAGTGATTTTTCATATTCACACTTACTGACCACCCAAGAGTAAATAGGACCATTTTCTGTACAGGGGTATGAATTTTAGTATTCTTTACTAAATAGATTTTTAATACTAATGCTCAGCTAAATCAGAAGATAAATAATGTGAAATAGCCTTTAATGCTTATCTAAGTTGAGTCCTTAATCATAAAGCTTTAGCTCAGCATGAGCTTTTAGTTTTCATTGAAGGAGGAAGGAAGGTTTTAGTTTTTGCAGCATATATATTTCTAGTACTCCTTTCTGATTTTATGGCCAATTCTGTCTTCATGCTTCCTTAATCTTGAAGCTCTTTCAAAGGCAACATACTGTGCCAAATGTACAGTGATTATGTAATGTGGACAAAAATCCAGTGGGAAATGTGTAGAGCAGATCAAAATCATTCCACTTAAGACCTTTTACAGTCATTTGATCTAATGATGTTCACTAGGGTTTGATGTACTAAAAGGCAGCCACTGTGCGAACATAAGGTTTGCATCAACATGTGACTTTTCAGTGAAACTGGGATCATTGTGGTCTTCTGAAGACTGTTTTACATGCAAAATAATAATATCTATACAAAAACGAATCCCATGACAAACTTTCTGAATCACCAAATTTTATGTTACTTCCTATGAAGAATCTCCTTCTCTTGTCAAATGGACATCAATGCAGTATTTCTCATGAATGAGAAGTGAAATAGAGAAATCCACTGATTACCAACATTGGACGTATAGCTCATGTAAATTTTTGGAGAAAGTAAATTTTCATCTAGTTTTCTACTTCCATTTATACTTGTAGCCACAGATCAAATTATTACATGGACTTCCATAATTAAGCTAGAAAATATTTACTCATGTTTTCATATTCTATTCTTTGGTTACTTTTTTCAAGGTTCACCATTATTGTATATTTCAGGATTCAAAAATGCACTCATGACTTTCAGTTTCAATTCAGACATGAAGAGCTTAGACGTCACTACTCATTTCTTTACTTTAATAAAGAACTGAATAAACTGAAAAGCCACGACTTCTTGGACCACAGAGAACTAAGGTGGCAGGGCAAAGTGCCACAATGCCACCCAAAAATTCAGAGAGACAGGAAAATCCCAAGTCACAGTCAAGATCCACTTGCCCGGAACAGAAGTCACTGGAGCCATAGACTGGTAAGAACACTTATCTGGTAATTTTGACAAACTGCTGGAGGCTGAGTGGACTAGGTGAAAATGAGATACTCCACGGGGCCACAGTCTTGAGGAGGGAGGAGGCCCAAACTTTTGTGGGTTTTACTACCAGGAACCCCACCAAATTCTCACAGTGAAGACCCAAGAAAGATTCCCTCCCTGGCAAGAACAGGGGAAGAATACTCATTGTGAAACACATCCAGAGCCTTCTCTGTAACAAAGGCCTAAAATCCAGGGTAAAGGACTATTGCCTGAGACTCATCCTAGATGAGTCCAGCACTCTCTAGTCTTCTGTTCTACCTAAAGAAAGAAGAAAAAGAAAAAAAATTGGAACGGAAAACAGGAGTCAGAGATTCAGGGAAAGAGATTAAGAATGCTATCGCCCAAGAAAAGGATAGGAGGCAGAGGGGAGAAAGCTATACCACTAGAGAAATACTTGTAAGGGTTACAGCCCTAAAATACAGGCAAACTAAGATTTAATCTTCAGATTAAAAAAGATCAGATTTAATCCCCCCCTCCTCCATACCTTACCACATCAACAGAGCTCCAATGTAACAACAGGGATTATAGCCGAAAGAGCTGCAAGATGCTGACTCTCTCTGAGGAGTACTTAGGGAAGCACAAAAGTCAACAGGGTAAATAAAACAAGAACACTAGAGAAATGTGAAGCTGCTGGCATCTACAGCTACAGCAGACATCAATACAGACCAACTCATAGCCAGATTAAGATAAATCTTCTTGCTACAGGCCTATTTACTTCACTTCCTCTTACCCAATATATCATGTCTGGTTTTCAACAAAAAGGTACAAGGCATGCTAAAAGTCAAGAAAACATAGAGTCTGAAGAGACAAAGTAAGCATCAGTACCAGACTCAGATACGACACATGTGTTGTATTAAACAGGAAATTCAAAATAACTATGATTAACATGTTAAAGCTGTAATGGAAAAAAAAGATAAATGAGAATTTATCAAAATGGAAAACTTGCTTATGTCAAAGAATGTTACCAAGAAAATGAAAAAACAATCCACAGAATGGGAGAAAATATCTGCAATTCAACAATAAGAAGATTAAAAAAAAAAAAAAAAGTAAGAAGATAATTCCTACAGTTAAACAATAAAAAAATAAATAACCCAATTAAAAATAGTCGTAGATTTGAATAGACATTTCTCCCAAAAAGTTATACAAATGGCTAATAAGTACATGAAGAGAAACTCAACATCATTATTTATTAAGGAAATGCAAATCAAAATCACAATGAGATACCACTTTAAAAACACCAGGGTACCTACAGTAATTTTTTATAATAATTTTTTAAAAAGGAAAACAGGAGTGCCTTCCTGGCTCTGGCAATGGATCATATGACTCTTGATCTTGGGGTTGTGAGTTCAAGCCCCACATTGGGTGCTGAGATTAATTAAAAATAAAATCTTTCTTTAAAAAAAAAAGGAAAAAGATCAAGGTCTCCCTTGATCTTTAAAATAGTACAGTTTTCCTTTTGACAAGCATGTGGAGAAACTGTAATCCTCACACATTGCTAGTAGAATATAAAATGGTCTAGCCACTGTATAAAACAATTTGATAGTTTCTCAAAAAATTAAACATAGAGTTATCATATGATCCAGCAATTCCACTTACAGGTACATACCCAAGAGAAGTGAAAGTATATGTTCATACAAAAACTTATACATGAAAATTCATAGCAGCATTATTCATAATAACCAAAGGGGAAACAACCTAAATATCAATAAAGCAATAAATGGGTAAATAGCATGTGGTATATCCATACAATGAAATATCATTAGGCCATAGAAAAGGATGAAGTACTGATGCATGCTACAATGTGGATGAACAGTGAAACACTATGCTTAGTGAAAAAAATCAGACCCAAGGTCACACTGTATGACTCCATGAGTATGAACTACCAGAATAGATATAGAAATTAGGTTAGTAGTTGCCAGGAAGTAAGGGTAGGGAGAAATGAAGAGTACCTATTAGTGGCTACAAGATTTCTTTTTAGAGTGATGAGAATGTTCTGGAATTAGATGATGATAGGTATACAGTCTTGTGAATATACTAAAAACCACTAAATTGTATACTTTAAAATGTGAATTTTATGGTATGTGAATTATCTCTCCCCTCTATCAGCCAAGGACATGGCAGAAAGTAGATGATACATTCAGATGGTTTAATCAAAGATAATTTAATAAAGGGACAATTTGTAAATATTAAACAGGGTTAAGGGGGAAAACTGGGGAGTTTGAATTGTTCGTAAGTTATCAAGAGTGGGGAAGCATTATCACCCCTGGGACCAAAAGGACAAGGAAAGGAAGGAATCCCCAGAATTTAAAAAGAGCTATAGCTGTAGCTGTAACTGAAAGAGAGGGCCATATAATAGGATATGGGCCTTCAGGAGAAGCTCACTGTCCCTGCCAAACAGTGCCCTGAAAAGTAAAGAGGCTGGGTGAGAGATAACCCGAGTGATAAATAACCCCACTGATCTCTTATAATAACCAGTGCCTCCCCTATTGACCAAAGTCAATAGAAACCAAAAGGTAAAGAAGCCCATCTATGGCACCATCAATTTTAAGTTGGCCTCCTGGGATATAGAACTGGAAGGAGAAGGACAGATAGCAATTATACCCAGAGGAGGCAGAAAGAAGAGGTAGCAGAAGCGTTCTGACTACTGTCTAGAGAATGAGTTCTAGTGGGGAGGGGAGCAAGAGTAGCACAAAGACAACAACAGGAAGCTATACCAGAATTCCAGGGTAATGATGATGGTGACTAGCTCTGGGATGATAGTAATGGGCATGAAAGATAAAGAGAAGCCTCAGAGGTCTCCCTTGATCTTTAAAATAGTACAGTACCTGGAACAAAATGTGTAGTAAATCACTGACCAGAAATGTCAAATGACTCAATTTTCCAACATTTAAACCAGTATCTAAGTCCAACCAATTTCATTAGAAGCTCTGATTCAGTGCCCTCCAAAGCAAAGATACCTAACGGAAAGAAGAGGCCCCATAGAACTGCTATATTTAATCAGCTACCCCACCCTGGCTCCCTTGTTTACTGGGACTACAGTCTCGAGGCTGAGCCTGCGCTGGCTGAGAAGAGCCAGTGATTATCTGAAGGACTTCTTCCCATAGATTTTGACCAGAAAGAGGCCTTCCAATAACTAAGTCTAGCCTCAATTTATAAATGAAGAAACTGGGGCCCAGCAAATTGGCTTGCCTTGCCCATTCTAGGTTGTTTCATGAACAAATGGCACCCCTGGCTCTAGAATGTAGGTGCACCTACTCTAGGCTGATGGGCTTTCCCTCACATATCCTTAACTGTGAGGCTTCCAACTAAAATGCCTTGTCTTTCAGCAAACTCCTGGTTATAAAGGTGATTCCAAACATGCCAGTCTTCTTTTAGCCTTTAATCCTGCTGTGCTGGAAAAGGAAAAGCACACTGTTTAAAGTTAGATTAATAGTGAAAGGACTTCCAAAGTAATGTGAGTAGCATAGCTTAGTGGTTAAGAATGTTTTCAGGCGTCATTTTCAGAAGCGATGTATTTGTTTTGCGCCCAATTATGATTCAGCATGTCAGATTGTATTACTCATGTAGTTTTACCTTCTGATATCACAGTTTTAGCTCAATATAGTAAGTACAGACTTCTGGAGGGAAAAGGCAGCTTTTGATTTAACTTTGCTTTCACATATGGAGCACACATTGTGGTATCAATGTAACAGAAAAAGAGTTAAGAAAATGCTGAGAAATGTGAGGTTGGGCTCTTTTGTGGTCAAAAATGAAAGTGCCACCTGACAAATGCATCCTAAGAGACTGCCATATTTGTGGCTTGTATCATGACTTCACTTATCTCCTCTGGTGGCCAGGAAGACCTTGAGAGCCCAAGATCAAGATGAGAGCTACCTTTCGTCTTCATTCCATTTTTTTTTTTCAGCATTTAGATCCCATTTGATTGTAAAACATATGGGATATTCATTCATTTCATTTTGAATTACCTAAGAATACTTAGGTAAGATAAGCAGGACCACTCTTAGGGTATTTGGGATCCCAATAAAATTTTTTGTAGGCCCCCATCTATATAAACAATTTGAATCATTTCAAATCAGCTGTGTCAGCACTATCCTGGCAGTCCCAAATCACCAATCCTACAAAAGAAATTCTACTCTGGCCAGTGGGAGTGATCCATTTGCCAGTCCTCGCTTTTGGAACCAGCTTGGCCTGGGGTCCCAGGATGATCCCAGAGGTATAAGTCCCTCAGCTACTCCAGCGTCTGATTGACGGAGGTGTGATTAGGCTGGTATAGCTTCAGAGTGTGCTCAAAGGGGAGAAACAGGGACAGGGTCCATCCATGCACATTCCAGGCTGGGCTTGAGTCTGGGCCAGTGCCACATATTAAAGGGAGACTTAGTAAATTCCAAGGAAGGGAGTTCAAAGGCAGAGTCCTTCTGCAAATTACATTCAGGTCAAGGCCTTGCTTGCCCAAACCTAATGGACATTCTGAGAATAGATAAAAGCTCTGGTGTTAAGGACCTTACCATGTCATGGACTTTACCATCTAATGGAAAAAGCAAACATTGCCTAAATCTATACAAGTTAAATTATTATTTTTAAAGGTGATATTGATGTGCTATGGTAATACCTTGCCCAGGCTTAAAAAAAAATGAATGTTTTGCCTGAGTAAAATATGCTTAGATGAGATGCAACTATGGGCATGAGCTAGGTGACAAGTTGGGACATAGTTTTGTTTTGTTTTTTTCAGAGAGCATGTGTGAGAGCCCTAAGTAGGGGCATCAGGATGTTTACCAAAAACTGGAAGTCCAGAATCAATGAAAAGTGTAGAGTCAGAGAATATGACCACTATGAGCAAGAGTCAAAATAAAGGCACTTTGGGGCACCTGGGTGGCTCAGTCGTTAAGCGTCTGCCTTCAGCTCAGGTCATGATCCCAGGGTCCTGGGATCGAGCCCCGCATCGGGCTCCCTGCTCTGCGGGAGGCCTGCTTCTCCCTCTCCCACTCCCCCTGCTTGTGTTCCCTCTCTTGTTGTGTCTCTCTCTGTCAAATAAATAAAATCTTTTAAAAAATAAAATAAAATAAATAAAAAATAAAGGCACTTCTTCACACTTATCATTATCTATGGCCTTCCTACTCCAAGACAAAAAATGGAGCAGTTGCATTAGCATCACCTAGAAGCTTGACAGAAATACAGAATCTTAGGTCTCACCCCAAACTTAACTGAATCATAACTGGCATTTTAACAAGCTCTCCCAGGGATCCATATAGATATTAAAGTCGGAAAAGTACTGGTCTATGATATCCAATTTCCTACGGCACTGTAACATAATTAGGAAGATACCACCCAAACCATCTTTGCTATACTTGATCCACACAAGGAGGGAGCTCATCATACTTTTAGGATAATGTAAAATCTATTTGGAAAATCTGACTCCCAGGGATGGTAGATGAATCCACATTTATATACACCATGTTAGCATGAAAAGATACCATTTCCCAGATAGAAAAGTCCTTCTTTATCTTGGACTGGGGTAGTGGTACTAGAGATAGGAAATGACCTTCTCTGCCCTCTCAAACAGTGCCTAGAAACTTGAAATTCAGCACTGCACTCATAAATACTTCCCATTCAGAATTATACATGTATTTAAAACAAAGGTAACTTTCTTAAGGTTAATATGTCATTTCAACATTATTTTAAAGGCCAACTCCTCCAGGAACCAGTATCATTTTTTTAAAATGTCTTAATTAACTAAACAAATTTACATATATGCTTTCTAAAACAGAAAAACAAACATATCTATGCACATAAAAATACCACAACAGTGTAATTTCTACTAATTCCCGGAGAAAAATCTATATAAAATGCAGCACCAGAAAACAAGAGGTGTTGCAATTCTTAGGAAGGAGCCAAGATGTCCTTCAACAGATGAATGGATAAAGAAGATGTGGTTCATATATACAATGGATTATTACTCAGCCATCAGAAAGGATGAAAACCCACCATTTGCATCCACATGGATGGAACCGGAGGGGATTATGCTAAGTGAAAAAAGTCAAGCAGAGAAAGACAATTATCATATGGTTTCACTCATACGTGGAACATAAGGAAAAGTGCAGAGGACCATAGGGGAAGGGAGGGAAAACTGAATGGGAAGAAATCAGAGAGGGAGACAAACCATGAGAGACTCTGGACTCTGGAAAACAAAATTAGGGTTACAGAAGGGAGGGGGGTGGGGAGATGGGGTAACCGGGTGATGGGTATTAAGGAGGACACATGTTGTGATGAGCACTGAGTGTTATACACAGCTAATGAATCGTTAAACACTACATCAAAAACTCATGATGTACTATATGTTGGCTAACTGAACATAATAATAAAAAAATGAAAATACTTAAAATGATAAACAAGAGATGGTTCATTGAAAATCCAGAATTTTTGCTTTCCTTCATATGAGACAAAAATGTCAGTTTCCAGAAAGTGGCTTTAACAAATCCTGTATACCTATTCTTTCTACAAAGTCGTTTAAGAAGCATCAGAATCAATGTATTTTTAATGTTTACCTTTCAAATAAAAATCTATATGGAATCAAGAATTGAGAAATATCTCTAAAACTCATATAAGATTTCTCGTGATGATGAAATTAGTAACATAGTTCTCTGATTAGGATAATTTTTGCTTTAGACAATTTTGTTTCCTTAACTCTGACATTTAGCGTATAACACACACACACACACACACAGAAAATGAGCCTAGTCGAGAGTAATGACAGAGTGAAGAACTATAAGAGCCCAGTGATGTCAATGAGCTAGATCAAGGAGTTAAGGATAATTTAGAGTCAACAGTAAAATTCTATGCATATTATTAAGCATTACACATTATTTTTTAAATGTTTTCTTTTTAGGAAAGTTTAATAATTTATTTAAGATAAATTGATTCTTGCTTGAAACAGTCTATGAGATAATACATAAAACACATTTAAAATAAACAATGCCTGGTGTATAATAAATATTCAATAAATGTTAGTCATTATTATTATTATATTTGTCAATATAATTTAACTAGGAATGTCCAGCTATAAACAAAAAAAAGATGTTATGTTCTGTCTCCTACCCAGTCTTTAAGTATCTTCACATCATCCCACCCAATTTAAGAATTTTCTGATTTCTTGGCCCAATCAAAATTCAGGCCATAAGTATATATATATATTGAGCCCTAATAATGTTCTTGTCACAGCACTTCTTGCTGGGTGAACTTTCAGGTTTTCTGTCTTATCCTTTCACCTTTTTACCACCAAGTGGCCAACTATTAATTTGTGAAAAATAATTGTTATTATAGTTTTAATAGATGATAATAGTGGCAGCCTATGTCCTTCTCACATGGTGTATAAGCTTTTAAATAGGGATCAAGGTGGTCACCTTGTCAAAATTTCACACAGGTCTATGCCTCTGAAAAAATAACACTTAATTGTGCTTCCCATCTTGCTATTAACAGCTCCTGGGGCTACCAGTGTTATACAGAACTTATGTTACAAAACGCAGATCACATTTGAGTGCTTCTTCTTAAATGCCTAATGGGAAACAGAAAACCACTGTAATGCTACACTAACATATAAGGGCTATGGCTCCACTCACAAAAATCAGTCCAGCTTCCAGCTGGCAGAAAGCCCATAGCTCAAACTAAGTCCCAGATAGAGAAACCCCTGAGAGGGAAAAAAAAAAAAAATTTGACAGAGGAGTTCAAATAGTTTTCCTTTAATCTAGTGAACTATATGAAGTATGGTATGTGTAAGGATTCTTCGAGGAAAAGATCCTATGTAAATGTTATCATTAAATAATAGTGATGACAATCATAAAGAACTGAGTGAACCTAAAGCATAATATTTAAAGACAATGGAATAATAATGATACCAATTGTGGAGAAAATCAATGTAAGAAAATGGCTTGACTGATAAGAAATGAGTGCTGAATTATAATAAATTTTCACTGCTGTGGGTTTGAAAAACTTCTAATACAACCCAGTCATGTATAGCTAAGTAGTATTTGTATTACTCCTCCTCAGTCCCCCTTTCACAATCCTTAAAAAGGCAAAATTTCTAAGATTATGAAAAAACACAATTAGCAAAAAAGTACTGCCAATTCAAATGAATTGGAAATTACTACCTAGAGCATGGTGTTGAGAAGAATTCTAAGGTCGTCTCAGGAAAATGAGGCCCATGACTCACTAAGGTTTATGATCATGGAGTAAGGCAAAATGAATCTAAAAGGGGATGCTTTACAGTGTCCTAGATAAACCCTTGTTGAAAACCATCTAGCAGCTATATGGATAATAATCAATTTGAAATCTTATAAAACTGAACTTTTATTTCAAAATTAACAGTTTGTTTCAAAATTGCTTGCTTAATTTTTTTTGACTGATACTATGTATTTCCTCCTTAACCCACTGCAATCTATTTTCCACCTTTATTATTCCATGACACTAGCATTTCAAAGATCACCATTAGTCTCCACACCATTAAATTTATTGGCTTTTTCTTAAGATTTGGCCTCTTGGTATTACTGAGATTTTTGGTAACTTTGAAATCCATTGCATGGAACTCTCTTCCTTTGTCCTTGTGTGGCTTGATCCCCTTGGTTCTCTTTTGTCTGGCTTTTGGAATAATTGCCTTCTATCTAGTAACTCAGGCTATCATCTCTCCCTGCTTCTAGCTGTCCTGCTTCCTTCTGTCACACTGATCTTATTAAAACATTTATTTCATCCTCCTGGCTTTTTACTCAAAAGCCTTCTTACTTTTATGAGATAAAGGTTGAACACCTTATTCTGGACCATTAGGTTCTTGTATTAGCTAGCCCCTGTAACAGCTTTCCAGTGGTTTGTCCCAATAGCAATTTATTTCTCACTCATGTAAATTCCAGTTGCGCACAGGGAAGGGCCTCTGTTCCATGCGATCATTCAGGAACAAGACAGATAGAGGTTCTGTAATTTTCAACATGAGTACAAAATCAAGTCAGCAAATGGGAAAGAGAGAAAGTAAAGGATTACACAGTGGGTTATTGTGAGTCAGGCTGCCCATCCACATTCCATTGGCCTGAATCAGTTATATGTCCAAGATATCTGTAAAAGGGTTTTAAAAATGTGCCATGTAGCAAAAATAAATGGATTTATTGAATAGCTGTGCAATCTTTGTCACAGTTCTACATAATCTGTTACAAACTAACTTCCGAACAATTCTCAAATCTCCATAAAATACAACCATTTTTTTTTCCTGGATATGTTCAGCCTCTTTATACCATTTGTCAGCAAATAAGACTGCCCTTTACCTTAACTGGCCTCCCCTTCTTTGCAATCTAAATTCTATATACCTTTCAGAACTTGGTTTAAGTTTCACATTAGCCATGATGCTTCCCTAACTTCACAGGGACTGCTGCTTCCTTAAAACAGATAGCACTGTATTCCATATTATTTACTGGAAGATGCTACTCCAAATATAAGGAGACATAGTGAAGATGCCAGGTGTGCATATCCAAGTCATAAAATGAACTACAGGACAAACCAGGACTAACAGGTAGTTGTACATTAGACAGCATCCAAAGGAAGACTGGCTTGTTCCAAAGTTAAGATCCAACTACGTACATTCCTATGCATTTTGTGAGAGTCCACACAACACTGAATGAGTAGGCACAACTTTGAGAGTGTCTACCCATTCCATGATCTAACAGTTCCTCATTCTCTGGAAACCCCTTCCAATTGACAGCAGTGTAGCCAAACTCTCACTTTAGTACAGGGTGACTCCCTCCTTCCTTTTCCATACCTAGAGGATGTTAAGGTATTTTAAATGGGCCAGATGATGGGTAAAGGGAAAATTTTTGCCTTTTGGCAAAATAGAGAAAGCCAGCCTGCAGAAAGAAAGAAGAAAGCATCTGTTCAGGGTAGAGTAACACAACAAAGAGAAAGCAAGAAAAGCCTGACACAGTTCTACTTTCTGGTCCATCTTTCCCTGAGGCCTAATTGCATTTCCTTTCATTGGTTCTCAAGGGTACCCCTATATCCACATAGCCATTTCCTTTTTCCCCTTTCACCATGTCAGCAATGTAGCAGAGAATCTTGGAGTAGCAACCTCTCAGAGTCAGAGATTCAGATTTGTGATTTAGGCAAGTTGTCCACCTCTCTAAATATCTGCTTTCTCATCTTAAAGATCTCATGAGGTTATATAAGATACCCTGTGTAAAATACCTAGAAGAGTGGCTTAGACACAGTAGATGCTCAATAAATGCCAACTGTTATCCTTAAATATTGTATTTCATCTAATATAAAGTGCTATTGATTATAATGGACATCATCAATATAGGCCAATATCTCTAAGAACAAAGATGGAGAAATCCTCAATATTAGCAAATGGAATCCAACAATACATTAAAAAAAATCATTCACCACCATCAAGTGGGAATTTATTCCAGGGACACAAGAGTGGTTCAATATTCAAAATCAATCAATATGAAACACCACATTAATAAGAGAAAAGATAAAAACCGTATGATCATCTCAGTAGATGCAGTAAAAGCATTTGACAAAGTATGTCCATTCATGATAAAAACTCTCAACAAAGTAGGTTTAGAGGGAACATACCTCAACATAATAAAGGCCAGATATAAAAAACCCACAGCTAATATCATCCTCAGTGGTGAAAAACTGAGAGCTTTTCCTCTAAGATCAAGAACAAGACAAGGATGTCCATTCTCACCACTTCTATTCAACATAGTATTGGAAGTCCCAGCTGCAGTAATTGAACAAAAAAGAAAAGAAAGAAAGAAAGAAAGAAAGAAAGAAAGAAAGAAAGAAAGAAAGAAAGAAAAAGAAAGAAAGAAAGAAAGAAAGAAAGAAAGAAAGAAAGAAAGAAAGAAAGAAAGAAAGAAAAAGAAAGAAAGGAAGGAAGGAAGGAAGAAGAAAGAAAGGAAGGAAGGAAGGAAAAGCATCCAAATTGGTAAGGAAGAAGTAAAACTGTCACTATTTGCAGATGACATGATACTATATATACACAACCCTAAAGACTTCCAAATCAACTACTAGAACTGATAAATGAATTCAGTAAAGTCACAGATAAAAATTCATATATGGAAATCTGTTGCATTTCTGTACACTAATAATTAAGTAGCAGAAAGAGAAATTATAAAAACAATCTCATTTACAATTACACCAAAAAGAATAAAATACCTAGTAATAAATTTAACCAAGGAGGTGAAAGACCTGTATTTGTATAAAACACTGATGAAAGAAACTGAAGATGACACAAACAAATGAAAAGATATTCCATGATCATGGATCATAGGAACAAAATAAAGAGCCCAGAAATAAACCTACCCTTAATGGTCAATTTATTAATGGTCAATTAATTAACCAGGGCAAAAGAGGCAAGAATATACAATGGGGAAAAGACAGTCTCTTCAATAAATGGTGCTGGGAAAACTGGACAGCTACCTGCAAAACAATGAAACTGGACCAGTTTCTTACACCATACACAAAAATAAACTCAAAATGGATTAAAGACCTAAATGTGAGACTGAAACCATAAACTCCTGAAAGAAAACACAGGCAGTAATTTCTGTAGAAATCGGCTGCAGAAACATTTTTCTAGATATCTCTCCTCAGGTAAGGGAAACAAAAGCAAAATTAAACTATTGGAACTACACCAAAATAAAAAGCTTTTCCACAGTGAAGGAAACGTCCTCCAGCAAAACAAAATGTCAATCTACTGAATGGGAGAAGATATTTGCAAATGATATATCCAATAAGAGGTTAATACCCAAAATACAAAAAGGATACCATACGATTTCAGTCATGTGGAATTTAGGAAACAAAACAAATAAACAGAAAAAAAAGGACAAGCAAAAATGCACTCTTAAATACAGAGAACAAATTGGTGGTTGTCAGAGGGGAGGGGGAAGGGAGGATGGGTGAAATAGATAAAAGGGATAAGAGTACACTTATCCTGATGAGTACTGAATAATGCATAGAATTATTGATTATACTGTACACGTGAAACTAATATAACACTGCATGCTAATTGTAATTCATATACAAAAAAAGAGAGAGAAAAGGAAAAAATAAAATAAAGACACCATCAGGGGGTGCCTGGGTGGCTGAGTTGGTTAAATGTCTGCCTTCGGCACAGATCATGATCCCAGGGTCCTGGGATGGAGCCCTGCATCGAGCTCCCTGCTCAGCGGGGAGTCTGCTTCTCCCTCTCCTTCTGCCCCTCCCCCCTGTTCATGCTCTCTCTCTCACACACACACTCTCTCTCTAATAAATAAATAAAATCTTTATAAAAAAAGACATCAGTATAGCAATGTAAAATAAAATGTGGAAAGATGTTGACTCAAGATTGATGAAATATGGTTTCACTCTTATTCTTGAGCCTCTGGAAATTGTTCTAGGGTCCTTAGCAGGTATGTTTTATAGATTGCTTCACCTAAAATCCAGTTACCAGGGCTGGTAGACCAGAGCTCTTATGACTATTTTCCCCCCTTGCTAGAGGCACAGAAATTATAATTAGTATTAATTTCCAGGTGAGTTTCTTATCAGAAGAATTCCAAATAGTAAGTGTAAATTGAGTTTTTATCTTTAGAAAAGTAACACTTCTCCTCTTAGCTCAATGCTTCTCAGGTTGGGATGACAAGCAATAATTATTTGAGAATGAAAACTTTTTTTATTCTGTTTTTCAATTTAGTGTGATAATTAATATGTGAAAGAGAAAAAAAGGACATCTCCATTCTCATATGTTAGTTAGAAATAGCAATATTGACAAGATCAAGTAACTGTTTTGATCATTAAATAATTACAGATGCTATAGAATTTTGCAATGGAATAAAATACATGCAAATGCCAAAATTCTGCGTTAGTAAGTCACTGCCTTAAACATATGGAAATTTAATTTAAGACAAATGCCTGAGAAGCATCTAATCATAGAAACAATACTAGTATCTAATGCATAAACAGTAGTAGGCAGAAAAAGAACAAAAATATACATAATACTTAACTGTGTATTACATGAATAAAAATAGATATTTTTGACTTTTAAAGAATTGTCATATTGTCTAAGAAGTTTGTGGGACTGCCAATAGCAAGTTCAAAGAGAAAAATTGTGATTTATAATTCTGTGGAAAAATTAGTCTTGAGTACTTATACATTTTCTACAGATGTAATAAAAAACATCCCCCATGCAATTTGCCTCTACCTCTCCAGTCAGAGGAAAAAAACAGTGCAGTGAATATGTTGAAGATTTCTTTTTTTAAAAAAAGTAGGATTCGTATCTAATATCATGGTATTACACTAGTTACTCGTAAGAGGCGAGTGCAAACCTCAGAGGCCTTGTAAAATACAACTGTGTTAATTATTTCAACAAACATTGGTTGACCACCTATTCTGGGCCACATGTGGGATGCTGTGGAGTCTAAGGCAAATTAAAGTATCTCAGAAAGGTATGAAAACTCAAATCTTATTTCATTATGATTAATAAAGACCACTGCCAAAGAGAAAGAAAAGAAAAATAATCATAATGAGTAATACAAGGTCCTGGGTATTCCAATTTAGAACCTACTTTTAGCTTCTATGTATCTCATAGGACACATAGTCTTGGTCTTCTGCTAGCAGCTGTGCAGGTATAGAGGAAGGAAATCCAGCTCACATATGAAAAGCATGCTTTTTCACAATGACACCATCTGTTCTGTCTCTCCTCACATTGTTAAGTCCAACTTCTCCAAAGAGCTCATCAGATATGAAGTTTACTATCTCAAGATCCATCTAAGGTTCAAATCTATACATGAGATAATACAGACTAGCTCTTGTCTGAAAATGCCTGTCATGGGGAAAATAGACAACCATGGGAACAGAAGAAGATATACAACTGTGGGCCAAGTGGAAAGATAAACAAAAGCTGGGATCTTCCCTATAGTAGTAGGGATGCTGCCTTCTATAAAAGAAGCCAGAATTTTTAAAAAATCACAGTGCTAAGCAAACACTCAGGTGCTCATTGTATTGTCATAAATACATTAAAATATGGAGACAATTTCATCCTGTATAACAGGAGTCCGCAAATTATGACCCAAAGGCCAAGTCTGACCCTCAGCCTCCCACAAGTTTTGTAAATAAAGTTTTATTGGAACACAGCCACATTCATTTGTTTACATAGTCTATGGCTGCTTTTGATCTAAAATGGTAGAGGAGCTGTCGCTTCAGAGACCAAATGACTAACAAAACCTAAAATAGTTGCTAGCTAGAGTTTTCTGAAAAAGTCTGGTAACTCTTGATAAAAGAATTTGAAACTCTCTCATCCTCATTGTCAAACCTCCCACTTCAATCTATTTTTCTTCATTATTCCAAGCATGGGGTTGCCTTCAAGTACTCTCTTTCTTGTTGTAGGTCCTCACTTGCTGAAATTTACTGCCCCTTAGGTCCAGTAGGAGTCTCCAGAAAGCCCATTTTTTAATGTTCTCTTGGATGAATTGATGGAATTGCTGCCTTCTCCTAAAGGAGAATTTTGTACTGCAGCAATTTCTTGGAAGAATCATATGGAAGCAATAGATGCAATAGTATACCATATGTACGGTAAAATAAGGAACATGAGATTACCCAACATTCCCAGGTCTTTGATGAAGCTGAGAGAAAGAGAAGAAAGGAATATGAATGTATAAATATGCTAAAGATTTATAACAAATGTAAGCACCCATGAATCATTAAGATGGATCTGATTCTATGTGTAAGATCTAATGAAAACCTTCAGTAAATTCATAAGTAAATCTACTTGATATTCAATCTCCCCTTTAAGGGTTATAGTTTCACAGGTATCAAACTAATGGAAGAAAATTTTAAATGTGTTTGTTAAAGGGAGCACATTGGTAAGAAGATTAGGAAAGCATGACTATGGAGAAACCATGTTTATTTATTGCGGGCCACATATTTAAGCCAGTAATTATTTTTCAACTACCAATTACATGACTCTTTCATACTTATTTTGCCAATATAAAAGAGATTAAGTAAACAAGGAAGAGGATATATGCTTAACAAGTATTTCCTGAATATAAACCATATTCATAAAAGTCTAATAGTTGCTAAAAATAAAAGACTCAATTTCAGCTTTTAGGAAGCTTAGAATCTACTGAACAAGCTAGAGCAAATAATCATTCCTCCGCTGCCCAAATTGAGTTTTATAATAACAGAGACCAAAGTCTGACTATCTGATTCTCCTAAGAACACATACAACATGCCCCTCTCACAGACTCAACCTTAAGCAATATGTTCCATCAGGCATATTATATGATAATTGATACTTATTGCCAGGTACTGTGCTAGTGCCTTCTTTGCATTAACTTATTTAATCCTTGGCAGAACCCTATAAGGGAGTTACAATTATCATACTTTATCTCAGTATCAAAGGTTAGACATGCCATTATGTTATGCACCACCAAGGGGGAAAAAATGTTACCCATTAAATCATAACATGCCATCAACTGCAAGACTCAACCTGATTTCAGAGTAGTTAATTGTAAAAATCTGTACTGCTTAGACCCAATTAATGATGGGGATTAACTCCATTTTTCAGGTGAGAAAAACAGCACAAATAGGTAAGCTTTCCTGCCTAATGTGACTTAGCTAGAAAGTGGCAAAATCATTAAGTCTGACTTCACAGTCCACAATCTTAAATGAGCTTCACTACATATGACAAAACTGACTGCAACATACTGGATTTCCCAAGAAACACAAAGGTGTTGGTCGCAGGCACGAAGAATAGAAAGCAAAGTTATAGGAAATATAATAGCTGCCACAAAGAAGTCTTTCTTCCTGTGCCCTGTGAATTCTTTCTGTACAAACTCCTGTTATTTCAATGGTATTTGGGTTATTCACATCTCTCTTTTATTGCATTATAATCATGACTTGAGAGATCAAATGAGAGCAAGAGAGTAAGACCAGTCGATACGTATGTGTTAGAACACATTGGGAAAATATTAATAAGTCCCATACATACAGGACTTCCACATAGTAAATGCATGCATGGATATTTATGACACTAAAACATATTTAAAGTGGCAAGGTATGCATTTATAGAATCATATTCTATAAGATACAGATTTATAAATTACATATTTCAATGGAAATAAGGTTCTGTTTGCAAAAGGCCTTGGGAACAGAATGTTAAGATAGGGAGCACCCGTATATGTTCCATTGAATAGGGTTATTACCTGCAGAGGAGAATAAGAGCTGCAGAGCTGTGAACTGCCTAAGGGCCAAGATGTATGTTGTCTAACACTTAGCACAGTACCTTCCACAACAGTCAATAAGGTTTTTCTGGAAGCAAATTCATGACTTTTTACACTTTCATCATAAAAGCAAACTCTTTGCTCATTTGGCAAGTCCTTGTGTTTTGGTAAAAGATGTTATATATATCACATATATTGTGTTGGCTGAGTATGACTTCTCAATATGAAGTGCAAGATTTCAGGATTTCCAGTGTAACTGTGAAACTGAAGTAAATTTTCAATTGTTTATGACTCCAATGGGCCCGAAAAAGAGAGAACCTTTATGTATTCCAGACATCTTCAGTGATCAAAGCATAGGTGGATCCACAATTTATGAACCTGTTCTTTAGAGAGCACAGCAAGAGATAGGACTTGGCAATGTATGAATATTTGCTCTTGAATCTCACTTGGTCATTAGTAATCATGTTTCTTGCAGTGAGATTTGAAGTTATTTTATGAGATCTACTTTGAATGAGACTGAGGCCACCCTAGATCATATGTTTTGGCTTACCCAGTCCCAAAGAATTTGAACCCAAAATGAAACCTCATTGCCTTGCATCATGTTCAAACTGAATTTTCCTTTCTAAAGCCAGAATCTATTTCTAATTGCAGTTATTTTGTCCTATCTCATCCCCTATAATCAAAGTATCATTTTAAAATGTTAAGAAACTATAGATGTCAAAAGTAATTGGAAATGAAGCAAAATGTAACAATTTGATCTTTCATGAGTTAGTCTCCATATCAAAATATAAACTAAAAGGGATTTTATATCTGGCATACTCTGAATGTAATGCTAGCAAAGAATTGGAAAGAGAAGAAAAGTGGCAAAGGGCAGAAAAAAGGGTAAAAATTAAAAGTCTGTGTAGAACAATGATTGTTTACTTTAAATGCAAGGGATACTCTTTTGAAGTGAATATTGTGCTAAGTGTTAAGCCAAAACCAAAATTATATGAATGGAAAGAAAGTAAAGGCTTTGAGTCCCCAATGGATTTTTTAAATTCCTGTGGAAAGTTTGATGGGCTGTCTTTCTTCTTATAAATAAACTATTGTGGTTTTAAGACATGTGTTGCGTCTTGGTTTATTTAATTCTGAATAGCAGAAAGAAAGAGTCACTTGATGGGTAATACACAATATATTGGCATTCAAAGTAAATACAACAGATCATGTTTAAATTAAAAAGAGCCTGCCTCAGAATAAAAGCCAAAAGGCAATACAAAAAAAAAAAGAAGGCATTGTGGTTGTGAAGAAAATCCAGTCTCTATAAAGATAATTTAAACTAAATTATGGCAAGAGAAATGTTCCTAAAATGAACTTAACCTAGTAAGTTTGATTTCAATATTATTAAACATTTTCTCTGTTACTTAAGAGGGCAGAATGTACAGTCCAATTTTAAAAATCATGAAAGGAGCAGTGGTTGTTGGATATGTATTAACTAGAATCTCATCTAATTCATAAATTCCAAATTTTTTCTCATCATTTCACTGACATACAGCAAGGCAACCTGCAATAAAAGTGCCTAAGAAATAGGCATAATATGAGTTTTTTCTATTTAGAAAAACATATTTTGATTCTTACAGTTACAGGGCCTTTGGCTTTATCTTAATTCTAAATGGATCTTTCTACCAACGGTCCTTGGAAATATAAGTTTTTGAGAAATATCTTTCAGTGATTTTAGTTTGACCTCTACTGAGCATTGTTATACATAGATTGATATATAGATATAAATATAGATATAGATATAGTCTTCCTTATCAGATTAGAGATGTTTAAAACTACAAAACAATCTGTGGAAAAAAATAAGAAAGGATTTCAAAAAAGAAAATTTTAAAATAAATATATATATATGTGTGTATGTAACTGATCTCAAGAAAATTATATTTCTAAATTTATACCAATTTTGAAAGCCTAATAAAAATTAATACTTTACATAATGTAGAATCCAAACAGCCTCACTGAATTATAACTAGGTATTGCTCATCTATACATATTTTTCCCTTTATGGGGTAATAGCCCTCTAATCACTATTTATAATATTCGGGAGAGCATAGGGAAGAATGATAGGGATAAAGAGGACAGAAAAATTATACCCACACACAGAAACAAAACTAGGCCACCATCCAATAGTGGATAGTTTTAAGTCTCTTTGGATAAAAACATTTACATTTACATTATTAACTAATTCATAGCAACCATCCTCACAGTCATACTCAGTTTTTTTCTGCCCTTCTCCATTTTATAAGTTGCATAAATTAGAAGCAAGTTGCCCCCTATTAAAAACTACTCTTTTTTTATCTTTGTACGGTTCAAAATCATAGTCTTTCAATATTTTCTAGTGTTGGAAAGTCAACGTTTCTTCAATATGGCAAACTAACTTTTCATGCCATTTTCACAGATTCACTCCAGCAGAATTTCTCAAAAGTGAGCTCCAAAGACCACCTGCATCAGAATCAATGGGACACATTTGGAAAACACAGATTCTGGGGCTTCAGCCCAACCCTGCAGTAAGAAGCTCAGCAGATGGGATCTGGAAATCTACATGTTTTAAAAGTTCCCTGGACGATTCTTACGGGTACTCCATTTTGAGAATCACTTGTAACAAGCATTCGGGGGTCACTGAGAATGAGGAAATGGTGGGAAACGAAAACTAATTTTGTGGAAATGTATATGAGAACAAGAAAAAGATTACATAAAATAATTCAAAATAGTCAAGAGAGCATAAATCAGGGCTCAAAGATGCAGAACTAGAGTTCAGATAAGAAACAGACAATTAGATAGATGATAAAAAACATTTCTAAATAGATGCATATATAGATATTCCTGATACATTAAAGCCAGTAGATATCTAAGGAAAAAACACATTTTCATAAACTGGGATGCATTCCCTCTTCCAGTGACTTGCATATAGAGTATGAACATTATCTTCATTTTTATTGTGCAACTGCCAGTATCTTGCAAGACACTGTAGAAGACTGTCATAAAAATTGTTAATTTTATTAAGGCAAACTTTCCTATGTTATGTGTGATGATTTGGGCACTGAATTCTAAACTTTAGTTTTTAATACAGAGGCTTACTGGCTACCCCATGGTCAGTGGTTTAAATATATTACCTAAAGTAAGAAATCACTAAATTTTCCTGACCCAAAGCCCAGTAGCTAAACATCTCTCAAATAAGCTTATAATGAGATCAGCTAAGTAATGAAGAGTCACCATATTACTATGCTGAAGGTTCATACAGAATGTAGTAATAAAATCATAGTTTTACCTTTGGACATATTTAGAAAGCAATTTAATAACTACATTCAAATTATCATTACATTTCAAGCTATATCTGAAAATGTTTTTTCAATCATGCAATAAAGATTTAAACAAAAATTTTAAACATGTGTTCAAAATCCAGTTTTGGATAAACTAATGAGTTCCTGAATGGCTAGGAAATCCATATACAAATTCATGCAAACTGACCTTTACCATTTAAGGGAGGTATAAAGTCATTAGGAATTTTAGTGGTTTAATGTTGAAAAGGAAGTACCCTAATAATCTCCTTTGTACTTTATGCATTACTATAGTTAAACAGTCTTCAGAATTTTTATGAAAACTATTTAAACTTTTTGACAATTTGTCACTACTTGTTTCTGTACCAATATTATCAATAGTTTGAATATAATACAAAATATCAAACAGCGTGGCTGCAGGGGCAATGGGATCCTGAAGACAAAGGCTCTAGTGTCACACTGGCTGGGTTGGAGTCCTGACTCGCCCCTTGCTAGCACCTCTCCAAATAACTGTTTCTTATGATTACTATTTTTATCCAATTTTCATTTTCATCACGGTAAGCTTACTTTTCTAATTGTTTGACTTCAAAATAATTTGACATGAAATTATAAAATATTACTATGCTGTATATAATCACAGTTTAGAATATACTGCTTTTAACTGGTATATATGTATGTGTATATATGAATATGTATGTATCTATGTCTCTACATATATGTGTATATGTGTATGTATATGTGTGATATATATGTCACAATATAAGATTATCTTTGAATAAAAAGGTCTAACTGCTAAATTAACTTTGAAAGCCAACATATTACTTGCCATAATTAAGAATTCCCAAATTGTGCCTAGTCATTTACATATGCTGTCTAATATGTCTTATAATAATTCTGTAAATTATGCATTAGTATTTTTATTCCCATTTTATAGATGAGGAATGAGAGCCTCAAAGGACCTGCCCAGAGCTACATAGCCAGACAAGGGCAGAGCCATGATTAAAAACATTTAAGTTCCAACACCTACTGTTTTTATTAATACAGGATTTTTAGCAGGTAAGACATTTAAATAACCTGGATTTACGAGACTACCTTTAGATGCAAGTAAGGGGTAAAAAGAGCTGTAAACGTTGTTAGGGAAAAACCAGTGCAGAGAATAGGGACTAAGCTGGTAAATGGCTGGGATCTGCACATTCTGGCCAAACTGAACCTCTACTCCAGATTGCATTCTAAGATGATTTCGCCATGGTGTCCATTTCCTTAAATGACTGCTGTCTACAGCTTCTTAAATCCATGCAGTAGCCATCCTGGAGAAGAATGCATGAAATGAAACAGCTGCAAGGGTTCAGATGCCCCTGTCAATCTCATTTGTCATTTTCCATCAAAGCCATCTTAGTCCAACAGGCAGTTCTATGGTATTCTTAGTTCAGGCCTACTTAGTTGGCTGAATCACTGTGACCTTTCTTTTAATGGCAACCTATTCGAATGGCTTCACTCATGCTGTACCTCCCATTCACACTGTTCTTCTACAACCCCTTATTTCAGACATTGCCTTAAGGGAGATGTTTTCTGAATAGTGTTCTACAGATAAATGTAGTTTTTTCCTCTTATTTTTAAAAATGAACTACAAAACCGTTTCTCTCCAACAGTAAGATATTTTCAAGGCTCATCCACAGAGAAGTCTGAATTACTATGGTTGATGCGCGGTGCGAGTTAGAAGTATGCTTTGTTGCTTAGGAATATATAGTCAGCGGTAGCACAGGAAGCTTGGATACTCCCTGGACTTGGTTAAGTGTCTTTCTACCATTTTTGATTTAGGTTTTTGGGGTTTTTTGTTTTTGTTTTATGGGGGCTTTTTGTTTTTTTGTTTTGTTTTGTTTTTTGTTTTTTTACTGCCTACCACAGGAAGCTAAAATTGCAGCAATTTCCAGGGTCAGATGGGGAGAGAAGTCCTGGATGAAATTTAGACAGAACCACACACTTCCCTTACCCAACCCCCCCCAAGATGTGGCCCCTGGAAAAGGCCTTTCATAAAGAGGACCTATCAGCTAAACATCTCCTTTGTGGGCAGATCTGGCTCCAGCTAAGTCTAAAGGTATATAAAGAGAGTGGAAGTTTTTACAGCAATTGCCCAAAATTGTGTTTTAATTTCCATACACGCATTTGGAATCTTGTTATTTTTAGTTTTTGCCATCACTGTTCAAACAAAGCAGCAGGTTAAAACTTTTTTTTCTCAAATCATATGAAAACCTCATATAACAAAAGTCCAGTGCTATTTTAGACCAAGTAAATACAGACAAGTAGAGCTTAAACCTCCTGTTGTCTTTTGGCTCTGCTTCAGTTTGAACTAAGAGAAGTCTTTCTGGAAAAAAGATGAAAATTATAATTTTTAAAATGAATCTAAATTTAGGAGATCTTAACAAGCAATAATCCTGTGTACAGTTGTTTTAAAGTCCATAAAGAACAACCTGTAAGATATGAAACATTAGGTACCATATTCTTTTTAATTGTTTTCATTTTTGAACAGTACATGTGGATGTGTATTCTGACAGTATGTTTTGAGATAATAACCATGGAGACTAATTCAGTCCTTCATTCACATAATCAGCAAACATTTATTAAATGTGTACTACATGTAAAGCCTTAGGCTGTTGGGAAGAAAACAATGTCATCATCCAGACCTGGCCCTCAATGAGTCAGTCTAGAAGGGAGATCACACTATAAACAAATCATTACAACACAATGTGGAAAGTATTGATGAGTGTGTGTATAAAGTGCCATGAGAACATTGAAGAATGAGCAACTTGTCATGCAGGAAGTAAAAGAAAAGTAATTAGGAAACTCTTTACCAAAGAGATGGTATTTTAGCTGAGTTGTCTGATTATAGGGGGTCAAAGTATTCCAGAAGATAAACAGGCAAAAGCCCAAAGAGAATAAAATATATATTACATTCAGACAACCAGAGCAGTTTATGTGTTAGATTTCTGGATGAATTTTAAAAAGTAGAAGGCCAAAGTTTCCTGATGACTTCTGAAGAATTTAAGCATTATCCTGGAAGCAGTAGGAATCTTTGAAAAATTTTAAATTATTAAGTAAATTAGAATAAGAGAGACCTATTAGCAAGCTAGGGCAGATAGGAAAACAGAAGGACCCAAATTAAGTCAGGAGGAACAGATAACTATCAAGGAGAACAAATCATAAGGCTTAGGCACCTGATTAGTTGAGGACGCTGAGGGACAAAGTGGAGTCAGATATCATTTCAGTAACATCGTAGGAGGCTTTTAGCTTTGAGTTTTGGAATACCCAGCTGAAAATGGCCAAAGTAATGAGTCTCATACAAGTAAGGTGTGAAGAGTTTCGAAGAGCGACAAGAAGAGTTTCACTGGGGCAGAACCGCTTCTTTGGGATTTCCGCCTGCTGAGCTTTTTAACTAGGCTGGCCCTCCTGATTGGCAAGGAGATAGCTGCTACTCCTCCTGGGTCACACGCTTTCTGGTTAGCACATAGGAGAGAGAGCTAGTATCTCCCACAACCTGAGCTTTGTTACCATTGGACTGGCTTCGGTCTTTTGCCCACCCTCAATCAATATTTGTGGCAGTGAGAAAGTCTCCTAATTGGCTAAAGCTAAGGTTTCCAGAGGCAATCACTATGTCCAGGGAGACGGAACTATCCTAATTTAGACTCATCTGGTCGCATCTATGGGGCTGGGAATCAGATCAGTTCCAATGAAAACGCATGTCTGCTACACAATTGAATCAAGAGTAGAGAATATGTGGGGGACATACTGCAGGGCCACTAACATGCTGAGCAAAATCATTGTTTATACATATTACTATGTTAGCAAGTGGTCAAGACTGATTTCTCCAAGCAATTGCCAGACTTGAAGCATGAACTGCTTTGTTTCCTCCCTGTTCCTGCAGAATAACTAGAGTAATGGTAACTGGCAGTCTCCTACCCGAGGTAGGCAAAGACAGGTATTTAGACTTAAAATTACGTCTTTCTTAAAAATATAGTATCTTAGAATATCTGCTAAAGAATTCTGTAATTTGAGTATCTGTATCCCCTCCTATGATTCCTAACTACTTAGGAATAACTCAATTAACAAGCTCCATCTTAAATAATACCCCAATGTATGTTCCTAATACAGTGAACAAGCAGTTTTCTACTATATTACATTTTTTATAGATTTATAACTAACTTGCAAAAATCTATTGGAATTATGCTTATCCAGGGTATAAACTAATGAATTTGCCATTAAAAAATATGTTTAAAACTCCTACTTAAAACTGAAACTTGTGTGGACTTGCTATTATTTAGTACAAGCAAAAATACAGATATTAGCTACCATGTTATTTTTTAAAGATGGTTCCATGCCAATTTATCAATAAAGTATCATTAAATGAAACTCACAGGTTAACAAGATTCACACCTATTTGTTAATTTGGTTCTTTGTAAACTGGTGTTTAGAGATTCAATAGGGAAAGACACATGGGGTCGGCCAGATGGGTCAAATCCTAGTTATGTCGTTTACTAAGTATATGACTTATGTTGAATGTGTTACTAATAACATCTCTGGATATCAGTACTATCATCTATAAAATTGACCAGCAATGCATGGCACATGAGACGAGAGGAAAGATTAGAGATTCTAAGAAGCATAATGCGCCTGGCCTGTAAGGTGGCTGTGATCTCCATTTACTGGTTGACAACTACACAAAAAAACCCACATATGCTTGAAGCCCAGGACACAAAGTAAAACTTTAGTAAACACCTTTATGTTTTATAACATAAAAATAGTAAGACTTTACAAAGCATCTTATATGGCTAATTAAAGGAAAGGAAAAGTTTTAAAGCTAGATAAGTTATTACTCCACTTAAGATGCCTAACTGTGGGGAAAGAACACGTTCATTGATTTGTTTATTCAAAAAGATTTATAGAATACCTAATTTTTGTTAGGTACTGTGCTAGGCCCTGGGATATACAGCAATGAACAAGAATAAATTCTCTGCCCTCATGGAGCTTACAATCTTGGTATGACTAATAAGCAACTAATCAAATAAATAATTATGTATATTCAGACAGTATTAAGTATAATGAAGAAGAAGAATATTGGGTTAGGCCCTAGAGAGTGACCTAGCAAGGGGTGGAGTTAGCAGGCAACGTTTTAGATCCAATGGTCACAGAAAGCTCCTTGTTGACTCTATATTAATGTCTACTACCATAGTTTCATGGGTCAGACTTTCTCTCATTTTCACATCTAATAAACAGAAACAACAGCTACGCCCCCTTCTCCAAAATTCTTATGAATAAAGTCCTAAGAAGTTTCTAGCTTGATTTTCAGACTCAGATTAATCTTACTGTTCCTTATGATAAAGAAATTATGATTTGGCTTAAGATTAAATAAATTGCATTGGAAATTGGAAACAAAGGTCAACTTTTCAAAAAATTAAAAGTTTTCAACCAAATCAAATAGCAAAATTCTCACTCAAGTAAATTTTAATATTTCCTCTGCTATTTGATGCAAACTACACATTTTAGATTATGTAAAGGATGGAATGTAGTTTTTTTTTTTTTTTAAAGATTTCATTTATTTATTTGACAGAGACACAGCGAGAGAGGGAACACAAGCAGGGGGCGTGGGAGAGGGAGAAGCAGGCTTCCTGCGGAGCAGGGAGCCCGATGCGGGGCTCGATCCCAGGACCCCAGGATCATGACCTGAGCTGAAGGCAGACGCTTAATGACAGAGCCACCCAGGAGCCCTGGAATGTAGTTTTTTGTTTGTTTTTTTTTTAAGATTTTATTTATTTGAGAGAGAGAGAGAGCCAGAGAGAGAGCACAAGTGGAGGGGAGAAGCAGAGGGAGAAGCAGGCTCCCCGCGGAGCAGGGAGCCCGATGCGGGGCTCGATCCCAGGACTCCGGGATCATGACCTCAGCCGAAGGCAGACGCTTAACTGACTGAGCCACCCAGGCGCCTCTGGAATGTAGTTTTAAAAAGTGATTTATTTTACTTTGGGATTTAAGAGCACCTGGTTTGTTTTCATTGGAATCCTTTCAAGCACTTTCTCAATTAGGCAATACATTTTTTTTAAAGCAAGCTAGAAGTAACTATGAAAATAAAAAGACTACTCCATATATTGTATATTGCATTAAAGGTGTGTTGATTATTAAAATCATCAAAAATGTTATCAATGTTTAATAAATGTATTGAAGGACAATCAACCTGATCAATAATAACAGCATTGAAATACAGGTGCACGTTGATGTTTGTCATCTTACCACAATAAAACCTAAAATCTGTCTCTATTTTAAGGTCCCTTCAAAATATTTTTTGAAGAATTTCATATTAAAATACTGGTTTCCATCAAATTAAGGGCGATATATATATACACACAATAAATACATCTACATATGTGTGTATAATTGTCATCATTTCAACTCTAATTTTCTCTAAAAGCTTGTTTGTCCTCATTGCACCAAAAATTATATAGATAGATATGAAGACATCAGAAATGAGTTACACACCACAAAAGTCTTCATTTTCTAGTCTTCCTGATCATCACCAGTCTAGCATCTACCTTGCTAAATTTATCTGCAGAGCATTTTGACTTATGCAAAACTAAAGAGGTTTCGATCTCTGGTGCATTTTCAGAATGCCCCCAAATGATACCATTATCTAAACACCAATTTATAAGATAAAACAGCAGCTGGGAGAGCTGCAGAGAGTATTTGATCCAAGGGCTTCTGCAGCACTTGATATTCTTAACCACACCTTTCTTCTTGATCCACCCCTTTCCTTGGTTTCCATGACACAAATCTTGTGTGCTCTTATGATTTTCTTCCCAATTCCCTGAATGCTTTTGTTCTGTCTCTTTAACTACCTCCCTTTCCTCATAGCAGACCTTAAGTGTTGCTGCTCTGCAGGGCCCTGTACACACACTGCTCTTTATTAACACCAATCTACCAACAATTACATTTTTAAGATCTGTTTTAGGAAGATAGTATAGATACAACGGAGAGAATGGGAAGTTAAGTTTCAGTGTAGACTGTACTATAGATGAGCTGGTAATATGGTTCAGCCAAATAGATAATCAAATTCATCCACGATTCTTCTGTATCAGAATCTTTAAATCTATCTGGCCACTGAGTGATATAGAGACCATACTTGAAGACTGTACTTCACTCCATTGTTATGATGTCTTAGGAACATATACAATAAAATCTAATCATGCATATCCCCCTATTATTCCACAGATTCAGTTATGTATGACTCCTATAATACAGAGAGCGTTTTGTTGACTCCATTAGAAAAACCTCTAGTGTAGGTGATAAGCAACATTCTCGGGGAAAGAGCTTGGAGTTTGATATAGACACATGTTGGCTTCATATGTACCCCATTTTTTCACGAAACAAGTTGATGAGTGTGTGTTTTTTTAACCTCCTTGAGGATTAAGAGGTGTGTAAGGGCCTGTTTCAATATCTGAAAAAGAGTTGGGTTTTTTTGTTGTTTTTTAGATTTCATCTTCTCTAAGAATTTACAGTACTTGTATATAAGGGCACTGCATGGCACAAACACAATTTTAGTCACACACATGCACACTAATCATAAAGCATAATATTTAGGTTTTTTAATTTAAAAATGCATGCCTCAATTGATAATTTTCTAAATCTACTTATATAGAACCCATACCCCTGTGTGTCAAATAAAACAAAATATTTAAGGTCTTTAAATTTGAAAAAAACAATCCTGTGATTTCTTTTTTTTTATTTTGCCCCATTATTATTTTTTAAGTTTTTATTTTAATTCCAATTAGTAAACATACAGTGTTATAATAGTTTCAAGTGTACAATATAGTAATTCAACACTTCCATACATCAACCTGTGCTCATCACCACAAATGTACTCCTTAATCCCCATCACCTACTTAACCCATCCCCTACCCCTGTGATTTTTAATTACAAACTATCTCATGGTTTGAACTTAGATGTTATTTCTCTTTAGTAACATTTTCATTTTATAATTCTCAAAAAGAAACAAACCATGGATGACTGTTAAATAATTATTTTTAGTTGATAACATCTGAAGGAAGATAATATATTCTCACTGTTACACACAAATATGCAGTTCTCTCATTAATATTCAGTGATTCCTACAGTTAGTGTATACTAGAAAGAAACCAGAAAGCTTCCGCATATTATAATCCATAACAATTTCAAACATATAATAATGTCAGATAATTATACATACTCTATCCTTGCTCTCTATTAATTTTCAGATAAAATAACACAGGAGTGGAGTATTATTCAAAATATAAGGCTTATTGAAGTAAAACTTCCCTAAAGAATTAAAAATATATAAAATAGGGGCGCCTGGGTGGCTCAGTCGTTAAGCGTCTGCCTTCAGCTCAGGTCATGATCCCAGAGTCCTGGGATCGAGCCCCACATTGGGCTCCCTGCTTGGCGGGAAGCCTGCTTCTCCCTCTCCCACTCCCCCTGCTTGTGTTCCCTCTCTCGCTGTGTCTCTCTCTGTCAAATAAATAAATAAAGTCTTAAAAAAAAATATATATATATATATATATAAAATATTATTTTCTTTTTCATACCTTCTAGCTGAATAAAGCCAAATAAGGAAAAAAAATTCAGAATTTGGGCCAAGGAAATGTCCCAACAAACAAAATAACTAAATAGAATCTCCATTAACATATTCAGCAAGTATTTATTGAGAGCTATGTATTGTATACAATTCTAGGCACTTGGAAAAAGTCAGGGAGGCATACACACTTTTGAGGAGATACAGACAATAAACAGTAACAGTAAATAAATCATATGGAAAAAAGAAAAAGTAGAACAGAGTAAGTGGGATCTAAAAACCAAGGGTGGGTAGCAATTTTTTAAAAACCACAAATTCCAGAAAACACCTGGTATCACTTCTCCCCTATTCTTATTATTTGTTTGTTCTTAAGAAAGTTGTGCTGAGCCAAGCAAAACAGCACTGTACTATATACCTTAATATTATAAAAAGTCTAAATACCTAACCAGTTTTACTGATGCAAAAATTTGTATTGGGAAAAATAACAGACACTTATACCCATATAAACAATTTGGAGTGTAGCATTTTTTTAAAAAAATCCTTTCTGCCTCCTCAATCCAGACAAAAAGCCATACCAGAAGTTAAAGCAGAACATCCTGATTAGATTAGCACCAACTTCACTGGTGGCCAGCAAATGACTTCCTAATGGGGCAAGAAAAGAAAGTTACTCTCGTTCTGTTAAGGGGCTGACTGCCTGCAACAGGCTCTATTTGGGCAGTAGCCTGAAGCAACCCATCCTTTATAGGAACCATGACTGATGCAAGTTTATTGTTTTCCTTGTTGGAACCCCAAAGGACACAACGTTTATTGTTCATTTCCTCCACACAGAGTCTGTCTACCCAGCCTAAGTAATACAGGGTCCAGACTTGGGTTTGGCAACCTCTAGCCTCCAGGCTAAATCCCATAAGGATAGTATTGGTGAATACCAGGCCTGCCTTAAAGTTTAAGAATTCTGTTGGCCAAATCTCATAACATACATGGTTTAATCAGGTGTTGGGAGTTAGTCCCAGAAATCCAATCCTTCTCTAGACTGGAGAAAAAACACAACTACAACTGTCCTACTTTTCCTGATGTCCCTGAAGGTCCTGCCCTCGACATGTTGGCACCCTATCAAGAATTCTGTACTGGAGATCCTTACAAGTTAGTAATATGACGTCCAAGGACAATGACACTGTCTTACTTAGATCAGGTGCTCTAGAAGCATAAGGTGACTTAACTTTGGTCCCAAGTGGATACCACACAATCTGTGTCCCACTAGAACATGCCATCTCCATGTTTTGAGTCTTCTCATACAATATTTTGAGTAAAATACAATGGCCACCCATATCACAGCTTTTCCTGCTATTTTCACGTGCTGAATAAATGGGTAAAAATCCTATCAATTGCATACCATCCACACAGGTCATATATAGCCTCTAATTACCCCGTGAGCCATAAGTGTCAATGGTAAGAGAATGCAGATGAGATCAGCCAAGCCTCACTATCTATAGTAGCTTCACTCTCCCTGAACCTTTCTCTTAACCTATCCAGGCCATGCTAGCATCTTCTAACTTTTGTTCAACTCAGGAGTTGGCCTATTCAGGCAATGGAGAGTGAGAAAGTTAGATCACAAGCAAGCTCTATGTTTGTGTCAAGGTTGCAGAACCACTTTGCTGGCCAAGCTGAGGAATGAGTCCCTAGCACCATCCCATTTGTCTGGCTCCAGGACCCAAAATACCATCAACAACAAGCATGCAGTTGGCAACTGTATCTTTCAGACTTGCTCATAAACACACACCTATATATATACCCACATATCACATTTCCTTGCCCAATGAGGTAAGGATGCCTTTTC
Organism: Phoca vitulina; assembly: GCF_004348235.1. Taxonomy (NCBI): domain Eukaryota; kingdom Metazoa; phylum Chordata; class Mammalia; order Carnivora; family Phocidae; genus Phoca; species Phoca vitulina. The sequence continues at coordinate 40,766,628 of NW_022589709.1, forward strand.
TGCCTTGAGTCTCTAGTAATAACTTAAACTATGGTGGGCTAAAATGTCATCCAGCTTATGGTCATACCCACAAGTGCTTTCTTAAGAGGTTTCCTGACACCATGGCTTCCAATTTCAGTATTTTTAAAACCACTTGCACATTACAACCTCCATACCTCTGGTATTAAAAAGCAAGTGTGCAGATAAAACAGAAACACACTCTGCCCATGAACAAGAAGATTGTTAAGCTTGCTTCAGTGTCAAAATGTCATCTGTGCTGGTATATACTTTTTTAATTCTCTGAAAAAAATGTTTCTCTTCATCTGTTAAAAATTTAAAGTGAATTGAAAACTCTTTGGGAATGCAACCCCTGGGTGATTGACAGTGACAAGCACACATACCTTGAAAGCTCCACTGTAATGTTTATACTTAATAAAAACAAATACTGTGGCATCTGAGAGTAGCCTAGTCAGCCATGCAGCTTTCTACCTGGCATCTTGTAAATTAATCTGGGTGTTTATGCTGTAGATCATTCATGATGAACATATTGCTATAGCAACATGCATTTCTTCCATTTTTTTCCTGCTAATTACACTAACATCACCATCAGCTACTAAATCTTTGAATTACTAATGAATGTATGTGAAAAGCAATGTCTTGATAACACTCTTTCAATATGGCCTCATCTACAAAGTAAGAAAAATGCATGTAATTTCATTATTTTTAATTTATTGTTAAAACTTGTCAATAGAATGTCAGTCTATACTCAAATTTACATATGTTGAAGGATTTGAAGGTGTCTTTATAGAATATATATCTCAAAGAGAGAGAACCTGGTGATTCTAGGTAAAATTCTTTATTCTGATCCCATTATGCCATCTTCATCAGTTGTATCTGTATTAAACTAGCATTTGACCACAAGGAAGAATTATTTAAACCTATGAACTACCCAGGCTCTTAAGTTTCTGTAGCTCAACCACCAAGAGTATGAACATCCAAGTCTATTTAAATTAAGTCTCTATTATTAAATTAATCCTTTCAATAGAGCATCTAATGAAAGACTGCAGATTTTAGTTGACATGTAGTACACTGGTAAGAAACCTCTGGAAAATGTACATTCACCAACACTGTAAGAATAAAGACAGACCCATCCTAAGTAATTCCCCAAACCAACACAACTTGAAAAGCTTGTTTGGCATTCATCTCAGATGCACATTGAGTATGCTGGAAAAAAACTTTTACTCTTTCAGGCCATCAAAGTTCTATATATGTCACAGAAACAGATACTCCTTAGTCATTTACTGATGTAAATTATTAGTGCTTACTCCAAATATGTCTAAAGACAGCCAAGTTGTTCAAAAGCCTAGCTTTTTAGTAAAGCTGACGATTTCTGAGATGACCCAAGAAGGGTAAAAATAGAAGTTTTCACCTACTCAGCACACACAAAAATGTCACAGAAAGGCAAATGAGGAACAGGGTGGTGAGGAAGATAGCTGGATTTCCCTAACTAAATGAACTACTTCAGTAAAACTTGATGATCATTTGGTGGCTGTTTCAGCCAGACTCTCTCCATATAATTTCCTCTTCTAGATTTTTCTATCCATTCTAAATTAACTAGAAATGAAATGATGACTATCCAAAAGGAAAGGAAGGAATTGATCCACTGGGGCTTTAATATGGTACCCAATATCCTAATTTCAAATTTGTTTTTCCTAAATTTGAGAATTTTGATGTATTATTGCATATCTTTTCTTGTGAGCATTATGAATATGCGAGACTATTTTCATGTATTTTAATGTTCATATGAAGGAATGAGAAGAAAACACTTGTCCTGCAGCAGTAGAACAATAAATTAACCATCAAAGGGATGAATCATAAAGATCATCAAAGCAAATCATCAAAGCATTCATTTGTTGGGATCAGTATTATTATTTCTCTTACGATTTATTCTAGCATCACTAAATTAAACACTGAAAATTTTGAAATGATGAGCTTGTCAAACATATTTCTTCTCCAACAAGACTTTTTTCTACCTACATTCAATTGGGTCCTGTGATTTCCCCTTCTTCACACAAAGAGTAGAGAGGAGAACCCAGAAAAGATTTCCATCTTGTGATTAAATAACTGATACTTTGGGGACATGGAGTTCAGTAAAAACCACTGAAGTTAGGGAGGGGGTAGTGAGGCTTGGCTATTTTTCTCTGCAGGAGAATGGAGCATTCAGAATCAGTCTGTTGCTGGTAGGATTACTGAGCAACCATCACAGACCACACACAGCCCTCAGGATCTCTTCTGCCAACACATAAAGAAGCTGGTGTATGAATGGATTTGATGGAAGTTTTTCAAGGGCAAATAATTCAAAATAGCAGGCTATTATTCCTATTACTTAACAACTCTAAATTCATGATATATATGTAAGTAATTTATCAAAGGAAAGGTTAGAAGAATGAGTACTGCTCAGCCCTTCTATTGGTCTTGGCAGAAAAAAATATCTGACTCCACTACTGGGATAGGATTTACAAGAAATAAGACAAATTTGACTTTTTAAAATGTAGTGGGAAAAAAAAAGATGTAAGTGTTTGTATAAATACAGGGAAACATGTAGGAGAATATGTAACAATAGTAGTTACTAGGCAGGTGAGGTTAAGAAAAGGACAAGTTTTTAAAATTTTCTTTATAAGTCCTTTTCATTTAACCTTTTAAAACAAGCATGAGTTCCTCTTTTAATTTAAAAAAAAAAAAAATGCAGGGTCGCCTGGGTGGCTCAGTTGGTTAAGCGTCTGCCTTTAGCTCAGGTTACGATCTCAGGTCTTGGGATCAAGCCCCACATCAGGCTCCCTGCTCAGCAGGGTGTCTGCTTCTTCTCCCTATCACTCTCCTTCTGTGCTCTCCCTCTCTCTCTCTCTCTCTCAAATAAATAAATAAATAAATAAATATCTTTTAAAAATAATAATGCAAACACATTTTTTCAAATATACTTTTAAAAATAAGTCTTCTACCTGAAGAGAAAAGACGAGATGTAGAAATGAACTGTTTCCTCTTTTACTTCTCATATCAGGAAATTTCCATTTAGAAGAAGGATCCATGCCTGAAACTTTTTATGAAAGGAAAATCAGTACAAAGCTTTACAGAGGAAGACTTTTTTTTTTTTTGAAAATTTGCAAAAAGAAAATTGCTTCCTAGCTGAGACCATGAATGGCAAGTTGCAGCTGAGAGTGAATTTTTAATACTTAGTTAAAAGTCCTTGATAATAGAGGTTTATTATACAAGCGTTAACAAATCCTTAATTATATCAGTGTTTGCAACAAGTCCAACTGCATTATCCCAGTGGTTCAGCACCTTATGTATATATTATGTCTATCTGATTCAATTAGACTTCCAACATAATCAATACAGAAAAGACTAAAACAATTAGCTTCCTTTTCACACTCTCAAAGTTGGTCAGAGAGTAGCCTAGAAATAAATATTCTCCATAATTTGGATTGCATGGGCTGCCAGTACCCAGGAGGTTTCCAACATGGTCCTTACAATAGTCATTGTGTAATTTAAGTTCATTCATACTCATTGTGGGGTTTCAGGGGTAGAACCTAATCCGAAGTGCTCTTTTAAGAATACTAAATGAGAAAATACATTTCCAACTTTTTGAGGCAACAAGAACTATTACATTAGAAAATGATGAAAAATATCTCTGTGCTCTCTCTAGAAAATCAGAAACCAGACTTGCCAGTTTACCTTATTTCTTTACTGACTCCAACTATGATTTGACTGAACTGAGTTTTTTTATTCTGTTTTTGGCCAAAAAGCCACATGCTTCAAATTTGCCTTTACGATAAGAGCAAATAGAATCATCCCAATATTTAAATATGAATAAAACCTCATTAAATTTCTATCCAGAAAACCATAGTCCCTTTTTAATAAAAATACAAAAACCCAAGGATGCCTTTTTCAGAGACCACCTGAAGTATACTCTACAAAATGTGATTTGAATTCACATCAGAGAAAGCTCATAACAGGCCGACTTTTGTCAACATCTTCTTTGCATTAACTGTGTAGCAGTTAAGGAAGCAGAGCGATTCTCTGCCAGCATAGTAAACTGTGATTTGGGCCCCTACTGCAGAGTGCAAGGAGAACCTGCTGAGGAATCAGAAACGCTGGCTATGCCAACAGGCTGCTGTGTGACCTCAAGCAAAGCCCTTCACCCAAACCAGAGGCTGTTTCCTCATCGATCAAATGCAGATAGCAATGCTTCCGTTACTTACCTCAAAAAATTACAAAAGAGCAAATATAGGATAAAATTAGTAGCATCCTCATCTTTCCTCTTCATCTTTCCTATTCAGAATTATTTAGTAGAATTTATAATGTGTCATTATATTTTATCCTTACTTATATATCTCCACCACTATATTATACATTCTTCTAATACAGGTACTGTGCCTTTTTTTTTTCTTTATGTTCCAATTACTGTAGGACCACAATACCTGTTTGTGGAATAAACAATTGCTTAGAAAAATTAAAGCACCACATAAGTGGGGGACGTTGGGTATGTTTTTGCATTTAGACAGGAGTCAGTCTAAAGATGAAGATCCTTCTATGAGGTAGACATTTTACTCTGAAGCATGCTGTGCCCTGAATTGATGGGATCCATATTTCTCTCTGAATTCAGTACCAGACCAAGACCATCATCTACTAAGCCCTGGCTTCCTCATGAACAAGTTCCTTCCAAACAACTGGCCTTTATAGTTTCTATTTCCCATCTCACATTGAATGAAGTACACTTCATGGCAGAAGTATGTGTTAAAAGGAATGCCAGTAATCCAAATAAAATTGAGTATCAAGCTGCAGACTTTCTAAATAAGGTCCCTAAATACATCTGTAAGATTGCTGCATTTGAAGAATAGTTTGCACAAACATGGGCTCTTTATTTTCAAATAAACAAGAAAAACCCACATTTCCAAGAAGAACTGTGACCAACATTATAAAAATAGCCCTTTTCATGTCCAGAGAGAAATCTACTTCAAAGACAACATGGCTGTTTATATTCTAACATCATATATATATTAATAAAGACTTTATTGCTTCTTTTTTTTAGAATGATAAAAATCCTTTTTTTTTTTTTTAGCTGAGTAGAAATCCCAAGTTCTATTGACCAAGACCTATCAGTCTCAAATCATTCTAACAGTATATAAGAGAATATCATGGTACCAGAAGACCAACAAGACCAAATAAAAAGTCAATGGATGTTGATAAAATTATTCTATTTTAGTAATAAAGAAAATTCCCTTAGCAAAACTGACATTCTTTAGATAGAAAAGAGGATTTAGTAAAATATGAATAAAACCTCATTAAATTCATACTTACTAGGTACCAGGCCATCAGTGCCTGGTACCTAGTAAGTAGCCAACAAATGTAAAACAAATGATTAAAAATCAATATCATGATTGAGAAACATGTTAAAGAAAATACAAGGCTTTGTTCCAATTCCACTCAATCTTTAATAAAAAGTCCTAATTTAGCATCAAGTTGTTCATTTTCCTTTTTTTCTTTTTTGTGTGATCTATTATTTGTCATATTTCATCAGGACTTCTTTGCTGCACCATTTTGCAAGTGTGAAATTGAAGAAAGAGAATTCAAGTGACTTGAATAGGATCAAATAGTAAACTGATGACAGAGTTGCCATGCACTAGAATTCAGTGTCAGAATCTTCATTACCACCTAACACCACTGTGTTGTTCTATTCACTCCCCTCTATTAATTTTCTTTTTTTTTTAAGATTTTATTTATTTATTTGACAGAGAGAGAGATAGCAATAGCAGGAACACAAGCAGGGGGAGTGGGAGAGGGAGAAGCAGGCTTCCTGCCATGCAGGGAGCCTGACGTGGGACTCAATCCCAGGACCCTGGGATCATGACCTGAGCTGAAGGCAGATGCTTAACAACTGAGCCACCAGGCACCCTCCCTCCATTAATTTTCATCCCATTTGAAAAATACACAAATACAGTGGGAAGACTTTAAAGCTGGTATACTAATTTTGATAGGAGAAAACATACATACTTCAATTATAGTCCATGGAATCCTATTGCTTCTAAGGTCAATTTTTAAAAGAAAACTTTTAGATTTAATGTTGAAAATATGGGAAATTGGAATGTAGATAATAAAATATTATTTTATAAAAGCTGTTTGTTTTGAACTACCCCAAATCCACACATGATCAATTCAGTCACTGGCATTCCTTGCTACTTTAGACAAAAGTCAAGAGAATGGAGAAAAGCAACTGGTAAGTAAATCAGATGAGAAAGAAAGAAAAGGGGTGGCTTAGCTGATTCATAAAAATATCCAAGTAGTAGTAGTAGTGTCCTAAACTTTTTGCCACCAAGGACTTCCACCTTTAAATATTCTCTCCCAAGGAATCTATGTTTTGAAAGATCTACTTTATAGTACAAATTACACTTAATAAGTTTTAAATAAATGTGAGTTAAGTCTTACAGTACTGAGTTGATATAATTCTATGCAAAAGCAAAGACCCTAATTACCCTCCATAGCCTTACTGAGGGTAAATATATACTTCCTCTTAGATGCACTGAAGCAATAAAAGAGCTTACCCTAAACCTCTAAGGATTCGTATTGTGAACTATTATGGTTGAGAATCCATTTTCTACTCCACACCCCAATGTTCATAACTCCCTCTTATTTTGAATCTTCATGACACAAAGAGTCATTGATGAATTCATCCAATACCCTCTTTTTGGTACTCAGCTATCAGGAAGTCCTGCTGAATCTACCTCCACTGAATATCTCCAATTTTTCCATTTCTGTTTCCTTTCCCACCTTTCCTGTTCAAGACACCATCATCTTTTTCATGGGCCACTGTAATAGCTGCGAACCAGGGCTCCCTCCCTCCATCTTCCTCTTCCTAAAATTCATTCTTCATGCAGAACTTTAAGTTTCCTTTTTTATGTGTCAATCAGATCATGTTACCCACCTATTTAAAGTTCTTCAGTGATTTCTCACTGCATTTAAAATAAAACCCAGAATCCTTATTATAACCTGTAAGATGTTATAATGTTCTGACCCATTCCTTCTTTTCCAGCATTACTCTAAAACCACTCCTTCCATTGACACAGGTCATCAGCCCCACTAGACTTCTTTACTTTCCTCGAACAGGTCAAATGCATTCCTCGCACATACTGTCACCTTCACCTGATTTCCCTTGTCACAGATCTTCCCATAGCTGGGTCCTCCTCACCATTCAGATCTCACATCAAATGGTATCTATTCATAAAGGCCTTCCCTGATGCCTCAGTCTGTCATAATCCTTTGACACATCTTCTACAAGATTGCATTATTCAACTTTTTATTAGTACTTTTATCAGTCCCTGAAATCATCATATTCATTTATCTGCTTACTTGTCAATATCTCCCAATTAGAATGTAAGCTCTATGACAATGGGGACTGGCACACGGTAGGCATTCAATAAATAGCTGTTGAACAGAAGAATGGATTGTTATAAACTAATTTTTTAACTGAACCTATGTGGGAATATGTCTGATCTTCTCTACTAAATGTGTTTATTCATTATGAATGTTCACTTCTGTTCTCTTTTTCCTGCACATGGTAGATAATTAATCAATTCTTTGAGTGAATGAATTTAAAAAATCCATAAATCATTTTAGTTCTATCAGAGACTTCTGTGTTAGACACAATGTTATACTCTGGGTTATTATGAGGAGCAGAATTTGTTAAGTGGAGGGCAAAAAAGGAAAATAAGAATCAATCCTTGCCTTCTCTCTGGAGAAATGCATGGAAACAAACTATAACATAAAATTGGGTGAAATAAATACAACTGAAGCACAAGAATTAAGATTAGGGAAGGCAACTGATTGTGAATATGAGCTAGAGCCCAAGGCATGTGTAGGGATACACTGAAAATAAAACTGAAGGTGGAGAAGATTTGAGTGGCATCTTAATTTTGCAGAAATAAAAAATTCTTAAAGAAGAGGGATGAATGATAAATTAGCCCTCCACTTACATGTAATTTCCTCTAAGAGGTTTTCTTCTTCCTTCAAGGTATTGACCAGGGGACCCCAAGCACCCTTTACTTCCCAGTCAGAGAATCTATTCCATTTAATTGTAATTGCCAGTTTACCAGTTTGGTTTCTTCATTGCCAGAAAGGCAGTACTGTGGATATCTTGCTCACCATTTTATCACCAGGTTCCGGCAAATTACTTAAATCATGGTGAAGGCTCAATAAATGGTTTTAGAAAGAAAGAAGGAAGCAAGTAGGGAAGGAGAGAAGAAAGAAGGAAAGGAGAAAGGGAAGGAGGGTGGGGCAGGAATGCAAGACAGTCTCCTTTCTACTCTGCACCACCCCTCCCCACTGCTCTGCTGCCCACCATTTAAAAATCTGGATATGGTTCATCAAGTGAATGTAGTTGGCAGAATAAACTATTAGCAGCACATCAAACACATCATATTCATAGTAACAAAAAATAAAGCCAGTTCCAACAGTTGTATTTATAGGTTATATCTTTTGCAGGCTTTAATTGAAGAAACATTTTAAACATTTATCCAGATTTTAAAACCATGTATTAGTCATTTATTTAATATATTCTCATACATGTGTTCAATATTTAGGCAATTTACTATTTTTATCTTAATTAAGACTTGTCTTTTTTAACTTGCAGCAAGCTAAATCACATGTATTGTCATAATCAGAAGTCTAAACTCTAAACTCCATTTGTTTGACCAGGTGGGTCCTTACCATAAAAGCCATTCTGTAGTGAGGGCACTTGAAAATATAAATTGATGTGGTGCCTCATTTGAAATTATGAAAATCCATATATTTAATACTCGAAACATAAGCGGGAAATGTTATGAGAGGGTTTCAGTTCTATGTACTGTGCATGTATTTCAGTCTTCCATTTTGCACTGAGACAAGGTCACTCTGAAAAACTGAATTGAATCTATACATGAAATAACCTTCCTTGTCCTTCTTTAACAAGGAAACTGTCCTTTCAGTTTCGCCATTTGCTTTGCAAGAACATATACTGCACAGATAAAATCACTCCTTAGACAACACAAGAATGGGCAATTGCAGTTTCAAACCCAGACCAACAAAAGGCTTCCTATTCAACAATTCATTGCCTTCATTAACAACAGTTTCTTCAGTTATAAAATTGACCTTTTAGGTGGCAACAATCAATGAAAAATGATTTAAAAATATAAAAACAATCTTATTTTTGACATTAACATATTTACTTTTAAGTGATACTCACTTTTAATTTGTAGTAATGTGAACCACATTTATCATATGTCCATCAATTTAATGTATTTGTGGCACAAAACTTACCATAAGCCACTTAAGAATTTTTGAAACAAAAGTTGGTGTTCCCTGCCCTTACAATCAAAATATCATTTCCAAAGAGGTCTCAGAATATATCCGGATATACCGAAGTATGTCTAGGCTAATTCAATTTTTAGATCCTGAAACTATGGCCAGAGTCTTCTAAGACCTATACTATACTTTCTGCTTCTTAATAAAATAAGTTAAACTTTAGAATAGTTGTTTATGAACTTAGTTTCTTTACCTTATGCATTGGGAAGGAAGGCGGCAGTCTGGGAAACAGTGAGCACAGAATTTTGAATCAGAACTTCTGGCTTTGAGTCCTGGGTCCATCCTTTACCACCTGTAGTCTTAAGAAACTAATTTCCTCTCTCTGAGCGTCTTGGAACCCAGTTTCTTTATCAGCACACAAAGATTAAGAAAGTATATCTTTATCAGCACACAAAGATTAAGAAAGTAAATTCTGGTAGAACTTACCTTAACTGATTGCAGTAAAAATATTATCTAAGGAGCTATGTGTAGAGTACTATTAAAAATGTTCATTATTAAATTTCCATAATCTTTACAGTTCATTCTTTATTAAGGGAGATGTTTTAAACTTTCCAGACTCAAAAAAGGTAAGGGGTCTGACAAGCTTTCTATTAGTGTTAGGTTATCTGCATGGAGTTGGATGCTCCTAGATCTAAACAAACTCATATTGCACAGACTCTTCATACTGCGTATTTTCCTTGACATTGACAAATTCCTGGTTGCCAAATTGTACAGAAGATGAATGTACTTGGGCAAAATAAGAACAGAGAGAAAGCACCTCACTTTGGATAGTGCCTGGCAGGCCCCTCAATATAATGGTTGAATGAAACTTCTCTATGGATAAGATGAAGGTCTTTTTGGTCAAGGCTTTCATGGGAAGACAATCTATCAGTCAACTTCCCCCATTTTAGTTTTTAATCCAATTTCCTTGACTGTCCTAATAAATAAGGAAGTCTTTGCATTATGTCCCTGCAGTTTTATACCAAGCCAGACCTCATAATACATTCAGCTATTATGGGCCAAATTTTCCTCTTAAAAGTCTACTTTTCTATATATTGGTTTCAATAATTTTGCTAACCAATTCAAACATGAGTAATCTTTTATGTATCTTTATTCTCCTTCTTTATAACAACATGAAAAAAATCATGTTTGTGAGATAAATCTTTGAGCATATTTTCTCCAAGCAGATTTTGGAATTCTCCTAAAATAAAAACATGAAGAGCCATGGAATATGATTGGGATAGCTAGCAGACCAGAACTGGCACTAGCGAATGCCAGCTAATACAATTTTTATGGAGCAAATATATTCTTTTGCTGTTTTTGAAAATGAATTGCAGAAACTGAAATATAATTCCTTTTTAGGCAATTTTTGTAACTCTAAGGGATTTTAAAAAAACAACAACAAAAAAAAACACAGAAACCCAAGTGGACCAAAAGATAGAGCTGTTTGACATCCGGGACACTCCTACCTTGCTATCAGTTCCAGGGTCTGCTGCTCTGCTTTTACTGACCATGTGCTTCTTATTTGGTCTGGTGTCTGAGTGCTGCCTTTTTCCTATTTAAAAATGAAATCAGCTGCCCTGCCATCGTGGTGTCTCTCCCACCACTAGTCTCTGCCTTACACAGCTCTGTCTTATTATGGTTCTAGCAGTTGTGTGGATTTCTTTCTCAGAAATTGTTAAAAAGGAATAGAGGTTTAGCAGACTGTGGCAATGGGAAAACAGCCTGAAAATTACAGGGGCAGAAGTTGAACAACACTATATGTTGTTTTTATGAAAATACAAATTGCTGAGAACAATTTGTTAAATGCAGATATATCTTAAATAGAGAAGTCCTAACATTGTAATCTAAATTTTGGCAGTTATGCAAAGGTCAATATTACTTTAACATTTAATTATATTAATGGTAAGTGATTTCCATATTCATTAGATTCCATATGTACTCTGAAAGACCTGTACATATGGAAAAATGGAAATAACTCATCCTAGCTGCTGGCAAGAAATAGACACTGTTTTCTTGTGTTGCTGTCGTTGTTGCCATCGTCCATGTCGGTGGTGATAGTGAGGTAATTTTTGTTTTTGTTTGTTCATTAGATAGGAAGGTGCAGCAGAATTAGATGGAAAACTGAATTCTAAATAAACTCTCTTCTTTATATATTGAAATGATTTCCTAGTTATCCTTCCAGATGCATACCTAAACATACCATTGATACTTTAAAATTAACTAAATGTAGGAAAGTCATTACAAAGGCAAAATCTACTCAGAAGAGATATGAGAATTCTTTATACATTTCTTTGCTAAATAAGCTACAGAAACAATGTGATCATCATTTATTTGACACATACTTTATATTTCATGTGGTTCCCATATCAACAGCAACAATTCTATAAAGAAAATAAAGTTTCAGACATCATTCGTCCTCAAAAAATATTTGTTCTAGTGAATGGATACAAGGCTATATGAATGAATGAATGACTCCCAGCAAAGAAACTGGAGCTCAGAGAAATTAAGTGAATCACCAGAGATGGCACACTATTAAAATTTAAGATCCTGGCCTTGAACATACATATTTTGATGCTAGTTTCATTGTGCTTTTGAGTGTCATATTATTCTCTTTCCAACAATTTACACTGACTTTCATCTACTATTCTGCTACAGATCTAAGCCATTCCAGGCAAGTAAAGTCCAAGGCAATTTTCAAATGTATCAACCATATGTAGCCATTAATTCTTAGCATTAGCTCTTTGATCTGTGGACAAACCTGGACTGTGGGAGACATACTGAGGAAGAGATGCATAGAAAATTGTGCAGTCAAATCAGAGTCAGGAGAGAAGAAAACACTGAATTAAGGGCAAAATAAAAGAATAAAAGAAAAATACTGTACTCACTTTTAACTCATACCAGGAATTCCACTAAAAGCAATTTTTCCCCATAAAGAACAGAACAGTGCTGGACCTTTCCTGGACCCAGAATTCTCAGCCAGAAAGACTTTATCGGTTAGGGGGTGAGTAGAAAATAACTGGCTTCAAAGTACATTCAGTTCTTATTAAATATTATAAACTTAAGTTTTAAATGACTGAACTTAAGCAAAAGTTAGAGACAATTCAAGCTTTTCCCTATTATAAAACCACTTTTCATGCACATCTCAGTATTGCTTGTCAAACCTTAAAAGATCTTAAAAGACCAAGTGGAATAACCACTGAGACTCCATGAAATGCTTAGAATCCACCGCTTATCTGGGTTTGTCTCTGGGAAGTTTGAAGACTTGAAAATAGTCTCCTAGACAGATGGGTCTAACCTGCTGAAACATTTTGTACATATTTCCAAAGACCTGTAAGAAGAGTAAGTAGGCATTCACTAGAGCCACTGATTTCCCAAAAGATGAGGAAATGGGAAAGAAGCAACATTTAAATGAACTTAGTTGCTCTGGACAATTAAACCAATGGACCAAGAGGGATTGTTCTTGTAGAATCATTTTGTCGGGGTTTGGCTGCAATCTAAGAGTGAAGCAAACATGAGTAACTAGGAAATATTATACTGCATATGAGTTCCAAGTATATTAATTCCATCTTTATCAATGTTCCTTAGGTATGTTCAGAGAGTGATGGCATTTTTTTTCTAGTCAAATGAAGAAAGGTTTTTCTTAGACAAGAAATTCCATCATTTCTGAACTTTTACAACTGTGTGCTCTACCTATCATTTTCGTATGCTTCCTTAACCAGCAAATGATGTGGTAAAATTGTGGGTAGTGGCAGCATAAAGAACAGAACCATTTTAATTTTTCCCATCTGGCATATTAGCATTAATAAAAGATGTTTAAAAAGAGAAGCCTTGAAAGGCTTTCACCTCTTGATTTAACAAGATAATAAGGAAAGCTTGCAATCTGCCACTAAATATAACTGATAAGAATAAGAGTGAGTATAATGTGATGATCACCAAGATTAACCTTTGAGACAATTTTTAAAACCCTGCTGATTATAATACAATCATGTTAAGACTAGCACTGAAACTGTTGTTGTTACTTTTTAAAACAAAAACAATAGGAAAAGTTCCATTTCATAGTAAAATAGACAACAAAGATTAGGAAGATACCTACAGCTGTCTTTCCATCTTTATCTGTTTCACCTAGTTTTGTTGTTTTTATTCCACCAATCTTCTTGCTAACACCTCATTAATATTTTCCCACTTACCCTGAGTTTTTGATGGGACAAGGGGGAAGATTTTACTTACCCTGGCAGTTTCTCAATTAAAATGGGATTTGGGGGTCTTATGCTTCTTAATTGAAAAATTATCTGAGTGGTTTGTCCAAGGTTTCATATCTTTGCTGGTTGATCTTTTTGACCACAACTACAGTTCAGAAGAACACCATAGCTGACAACTATATAGAGTAATAAAACTGAAGAGCTCACAGAGGAGTATAACACAAATTCAGTTCATTTCTTCAGGTTATCCTTGACTGTTCATCAGATGAGGTATTTCAGATAGTTATCATAAAGGGTAAGAAACCAGGCTGAGGATAAAATTTTGCTTACAAATATGCCTGTTTCTACCAAAACAGATACCTAATAAGGTCAATGATGTCATCTGCTACTCTTGATATCAAGAAACACCCAAAAATATAAGTACAGACCTCGTTACATAAGCAATACCCATGTTAATCACTACCTTAAGCAAAGGAAGAGTTTTGTTTTGTTTTGTTTTGTTTATTCAAGGCAAAATTTGGTGGTGTGCTGCTGAAAGCTGAATAATAGAAGATGTTCCTAGGATATCCTTACTGCATATTTTAAGTACCCACAGGGCAGGAAATTTATTCATGTAAAGAACTGATAACCACATAGGGAGGGTATAAAGACTTGTTGGTTTCACTTTTGCACATATGGTATTCAATCCTCAAGGCCACCTTTGTATTACAAAGCCAAAAACACCCTGTAGCAATCAAAATGGATATATACATGTCCTGTAATCATCTCTACTATATATCTTGTTTAATTTCTCAATTGAAAGCAACTGTGTATATTTAAAACTCCAATGCAAAAAGCAATGCAGACTGAGAGACAATAATGAGAATTCTGTGCACAGAATGAGGGCTGAATGTGGTCCATAGGAGAAATGATAAACTCATGGTAACCATGGCAGATTTTTATTTTTAGACAGTCTCAATTAATCAAAATCATTTGGCTAGAATTTTTTTTAGAGTGAAGAATCCAACTATAAAAAAATTCTACTCAATATTCAGGGCCATAAGAATATGTAGTGTACTTAAGTCACTGAAAATTAGGAAAAAATATGTATTCGTTCATTCTTCATATGGAGAAAGCACGGTATTTGGACATTTCATAGTATCTAGTAAGAATCATAATGTCTCATATACTATGTCCAATACTGTTTTTAGTAACACCAAAAGTAAGTATATTTCATTTTTGTTTTATTAAAAAATCTAAAAATCATTAAAGGTTAAGTTTCACAGATGTACAAAATACACAACATGTACTAACAGCAATGAGTATTATATTTTAGATGAAAAGATTCACATGTATCACAAAATTATTTTTCCTCTCATTTTTTTATTAATAAAGACTGCTAAATTTGCTAAATAGTATATCATTACCACTTTCATTAAAAAGAAAAATAACTATTTCTTTTGAAGGCACAGAATTAAAATGGGATAAGAGGTAATTGCTTAATTTTCCTAAAGCTAAAGGATATGAATAAACACTGTTTTCACTATTTCAAAGACTTTTTAAAAATACCAATGAAAAAGAAATTTCTTTTAAATTACCCATAAGTGTCCACCTTTTGCAAAGTAAAGAATACTTCATTGAATGTTTTCCAACCAAAAGGAGTAAAAAAAAGTCTCCAGTGAACAATTATTCTCTATGGATCTGTAGTCATGGCAAATTTTTCTGGAAAATTTGGAATTCCCTTGATGGTGAATTTTCCAATAATTATACATAACTTTAAGACAGTTTCTATAATGTGATGGGCACCTGGGTGGCTCAGTCGTTAAGCGTCTGCCTTCAGCTCAGGTCATGGTCCCAGGGTCCTGGGATCGAGCCCCACATCGGGCTCCCTGCTCAGCGGGGAGCCTGCTTCTCCCTCTCCCACTCTCCCTGCTTGTGTTCCCTCTCTCCTGTCTCTCTCTCTCTGTCAAATAAATAAATAAAATCTTTAAAAAAAAAAAAAGACAGTTTCTATAATGTGAATAAATCATAAAGGTAAATTCTTTAACAAAAACACTGAACATGTATGTTTAGCCCAAAGTATAAAATAAATACTCATCCACAGGGATATAAATAAATGATTGAATAAATTTATTGATGAGAACAAGAGACAAATCCATAAAAAAGAATTCCAAATAACATATATAAATTCTTCCCTCCAAGAGAGGAGAGTTTAATTCCCCTTCTCTTGATTATGGCTTAGAATTAGTGATCACTTATAATGAAAAGAGTATGGAATAGGAAAAATAGAAACCTTACAGTGGAGAAACCTGGCAAATACTACATTAATAAGCAGTGAAGATTAACATCATCAGTGATGTCATGCAGGTTTAACATGCCCTTTGATTAGATATGATGAGAAGGTTAATTCACCTCTGTAATATTCTTTAGAAAACTCATAACTTCAGTCTAGTCATGATAAAAATACATTAGGCAAATCCAGACTGGGGACATTCAACAGAATACCTGGCCAATAGTCCTCAAGACTCTCAAAGTCATGAACAAGAAAGAAAATTTGAGAAATTATCACAGATCAAAGGAGACTGGGAAAACATGGTAACTAGATGCAATGTGTTATTATTAATTAGAACCTGGAACATTAATGGAAAAATCAGTGAAATATGAGTACCATGGAATTTAGTTAGCAGATTTCTTCATTTTGAGAAATGTATCATGGTAATATAAGATAGTAGCAATAGGGAAAACCAGGTGAAGGTTATACAGGAACTCTTTCCAACTTTTCTGTAAATTTAAATTATTTCCAAATAAAAAGTGCATTAAAAAGTAATTGTATGGAAGATGGTGGAGGAGTAGGAGACCTAAATTTCATCTGGTCCCAGGAATTCAGCTAAATAGGGATCAAACCATTCTGAACACCTACAAACTCAACAGGAGATCAAGGAAAGAATAGCAGCAACTCTCTGAACAGAAAAACGACCACTTTCTGGAAGGTCTCTTCTGATTTGTTTAGTGTATATTTTCTGGGTCGTTGTTACCCTGTTAGCATTTTGTTCTCTCATTCATCTATTCTCTTCTGGACAAAATGACAAGACATAAAAAGTCACCTCAAAAAAAAGAACAAGAGGCAGTACTGACTGCCAGGGACCTAATCAATACGGACATAAGTAAGATGTCAGAACTAGAGTTCAGAATGACGATTTTAAAGATACTAGCTGGGCTTGAAAAAAGCATGGAAGATATTAGAGAAACCCTTTCTGGGGAAATAAAAGAACTAAAATCTAACCAATTCGAAGTCAAAAAGGCTGTTAATGAGGTGCAATCAAAAATGGAGGCTCTAACTGCTAGGATAAATGAGGCAGAAGAGAGAATTAGTGATATAGAAGACCAAATAATGGAAAATAAAGAAGCTGAGAAAAAGAGAGATAAACAACTACTGGATCACGAGGGCAGAATTCGAGAGATAAGTGATACCATAAGACGAAACAATATTAGAATAATTGGGATCCCAGAAGAAGAAGAAAGAGAGAGGCGCAGAAGGTATATTGGAGCAAATTATAGCAGAGAACTTCCCTAATTTGGGGAAGGAAACAGGCATCAAAATCCAGGAGGCACAGAGAACCCCCTCAAAATCAATAAAAACAGGTCAACACCCCGACATCTAATAGTAAAACTTACGAGTCTCAGAGACAAAGAGAAAATCCTGAAACCAGCTCGGGACAAGAGATCTGTAACCTACAATGGTAGAAACATTAGGTTGGCAAGAGACCTATCCATAGAGACATGGCAGGCCAGAAAGGACTGGCATGATATAATCAGAGCACTAAATGAGAAAAATATGCAGCCAAGAATACTATATCCAGCTAGGTTGTCATTGAAAATAGAAGGAGAGATAAAAAGCTTCTAGGACAAACAAAAATTAAAGGAATTTGCAAACATGAAACCAGCCCTACAAGAAATACTGAAAGGGGTCCCCCAAGCAAAGAGAGAGCCTAAAAGTAACATAGACCAGAAAGGAACACAGATGATATACAGTAACAGTGACTTTACAGGCAATACAATGGCACTAAATTCATATCTTTCAATAGTTACCCTGAATGTAAATGGGCTAAATGTCCCAATCAAAAGACACAGGCTATCAAACTGGATAAAAAAACAAGACCCATCGATATGCTGTCTGCAAGAGACTCATTTTAGACCCAAAGACACCCCCAGATTGAGTGAGGGGGTGGAAAACCATTTACCATGCTAATGGACGTCAAAAGAAAGCTGGGGTGGCAATCCTTATATCAGACAAATTAGATTTTAAACCAAAGACTATGATAAGAGATGAGGAAGGACACTATATCATACTTAAAGGGTCTATCCACCAAGAAGATCTAACAATTGTAAATATCTATGCTCCTAACATGGGAGCAGCCAATTATATAAGGCAATTAATAACAAAAGCAAAGAAACACATTGACAACAATACAATAATAGTGGGGGACTTTAACACCCCCCTCACTGAAATGGACAGATCATCTAAGCAAAAGATCAACAAGGAAATAAAGGCTTTAAATGACACACTGGACCAAATGGACTTCACAGATATATTCAGAACATTCCATCCCAAAGCAACAGAATACACATTCTTCTCTAGTGCCCATGGAACATTCTCCAGAATAGATCACATCCTAGGTCACAAATCAGGTCTCAACCAGTACCAAAAGATTGGGATCATTCCCTGCATATTTTCAGACCACAGTGCTTTGAAACTAGAACTCAATCACAAGAGGAAAGTGGGAAAGAACTCAAATACATGGAGGCTAAAGAGCATCCTACTAAAGAATGAATGGATCAACCAGGAAATTAAAGAAGAATTAACAAAATTCATGGCAACAAATGAAAATGAAAACACAACTGTTCAAAATCTTTGGGATGCAGCAAAGGCAGTCCTAAGAGGAAAGTATATAGCAATACAAGCCTTTCTCAAGAAACAAGAAAGGTCTCAATTCCACAATCTAACCCTACACCTAAAGGAGCTGGAGAAAGAACAGCAAATAAAGCCTAAACCCAGCAGGAGAAGAGAAATAATAAAGATCAGAGCCGAAATCAGTGAAATAGAACAGTAGAACAGATCAACGAAACTAGGAGCTGGTTCTCTCAAAGAATTAATAAGACTGATAAATCCCTGGCCACACTTATCAAAAAGAAAAGAGAAACGACCCAAATAAATAAAATCATGAATGAAAGAGGAGAAATCACAACCAACACCAAAGAAATACAAACAATTATAAGAACATATTATGAGCAACTATATGCCAGCAAATTAGATAATCTGGAAGAAATGGATGCATTCCTAAGGATGTATCAACTACCAAAACTGAACCAGGAAGAAATAGAAAACCTGAACAGACCTATAACCACTAAGGAAATTGAAGCAGTAATCAAAAATCTCCCAACAAACAAAAGCCCAGGGCCAGATGGCTTCCCAGGGGAATTCTACCAAACATTTAAAGAAGAATTAATACCTATTCTTCTGAAACTGTTCCAAAAAGTAGAAATGGAAGGAAAACTTCCAAACTCATTTTATGAGGCCACCATTACCTTGATCCCAAAACCAGACAAAGACCCCATCAAAAAGGAGAATTACAGACCAATATCCCTGATGAACATGGATGCAAAAACTCACCAAAATACTAGCCAATAGGATCCAACAGTACATTAAAAGGATTATTCACCACGACCAAGTGGGATTTATCCCTGGGCTGCAAGGTTGGTTCAACATCCACAAATCAATCAATGTGATACAATACATTAATAAAAGAAAGAACAAGAACCATATGATACTCTCAATAGATGCAGAAAAAGCATTTGACAAAGTACAGCATCCCTTCTTGATCAAAATTCTTCAGAGTACAGGGATAGAGGGTACATAACTTAATATCATAAAAGCCATCTATGAAAAACTCACAGCGAATATCATTCTCAATGGGGAAAAACAGAGAGCTTTCCCCCTAAGGTCAAGAACACGGCAGGGATGTCCACTATCACCACCGCTGTTCAACATAGTACTAGAAGTCCTAGCCACAGGAATCAGATAACAAAAAGAAATAAAAGGCATCTGAATTGGCAAAGAAGAAATCAAACTCTCCTTGCAGATGATATGATACTTTATGTGGAAAACCCAAAAGACTCCACCCCAAAACTGCTAGAACTCAGACAGGAATTCAGTAAAGTGGAAGGATATAAAATCAATGCACGGAAATCAGTGGCATTCCTATACACCAACAACAAGACAGAAGAAAGAGAAATTAAGGAGTCGATCCCATCTACAATTGCACCCAAAACGATAGGATACCTAGGAATAAATCTAACCAAAGAGGCAAAGGATCTGTACTCAGAAAACTATAAAATACTCATGAAAGAAATTGAGGAAGACACAAAGAAATGGAAAAAAGCTCCATGCTTATGGATTGGAAGAACAAATATTGTGAAGATGCCAATGCTACCTAGAGCAATCTACACATTCAATGCAATCCCTATCAAAATACCATCCACTTTTTTCAAAGAAATGGAACAAATAATCCTAAAATTTGTATGGAACCAGAAAAGACCCCGAATAGCCAGAGGAATGTTGAAAAAGAAAAGCAAAGCTGGCGGCATCACAATTCCAGACTTCAAGCTCTATTACAAAGCTGTCATCATCAAGACAGTATGGTACTGGCACAAAAATAGACACATAGATCAATGGAACAGAATAGAGAGCCCAGAAATGGACCCTCAAGTCTATGGTCAACTAATCTTCGACAAAGCAGGAAAGAATGTCCAATGGAAAAAAGACAGTCTCTTCAACAAATGGTGTTGGGAAAATTGGACAGCCACATGCAGAAGAATGAAACTGGACCATTTCCTTACACCACACACAAAAATAGACTCAAAATGGTTGAAAGACCTAAATGTGAGACAGGAGTCCATCAAAATCCTAAAGGAGAACACAGGCAGCAACCTCTTCGACCTCAGCCGCAGCAACTTCTTCCTAGAAACATCGCCAAAGGTAAGGGAAGCAAGGGCAAAAATGAACTATTGGGACTTCATCAAGATAAAAAGCTTTTGCACAGCAAAAGAGACAGTCAACAGGGGCGCCTGGGTGGCTCAGTCGTTAAGCGTCTGCCTTCGGCTCAGGTCATGATCCCAGAGTCCTGGGATCGAGCCCTGCATCGGGCTCCCTGCTCCACAGGAAGCCTGCTTCTCCCTCTCCCACTCCCCCTGCTTGTGTTCCCTGTCTCTCTCTGTGTCTCTCTGTCAAATAAAAAAATAAATAAATCTTTAAAAAAAAAAAAAAAAGAGACAGTCAACAAAACCAAAAGACAACCGACAGAATGGGAGAAGATATTTGCAAATGACATATCAGATAAAGGGCTAGTATCCAAAATCTATAAAGAACTTATCAAACTCAACACCCAAAGAACAAACGATCTAATCAAGAAATGGGCAGAAGACATGAACAGACATTTTTCCAAAGAAGACATCCAAATGGCCAACAGACACATGAAAAAGTGCTCAACATCGCTCAGCATCATGGAAATCCAAATCAAAACCTCAATGAGATACCACCTCACACCAGTCAGAATGGCTAAAATTAACAAGTCAGGAAATGACAGATGTTGGCGGGGATGCAGAGAAAGGGGAACCCTCCTACACTGTTGGTGGGAATGCAAGCTGGTGCAGCCACTCTGGAAAACAGTATGGAGGTTCCTCAAAAAGTTGAAAATAGAGCTACCCTATGACCCAGCAATTGCACTACTGGGTATTTACCCCAAAGATACAAATGTAGGGATCCGAAGGGGTACGTGCATCCCGATGTTTATAGCAGCAATGTCCACAATAGCCAAACTATGGAAAGAGCCAAGATGTCCATCAACAGACGAATGGATAAAGAAGTGGTATATATATACAATGGAATATTATGCAGCCATCAAAAGGAATGAAACCTTGCCATTTGCAATGACGTGGATGGAACTGGAGGGTATTATGCTGAGCGAAATAAGTCAATCAGAGATCATATGATCTCACTGATATGAGGAATTCTTAATCTCAGGAAGCAAACAGGGTTGCTGGAGTGGTGGGGGTGGGAGGGATGGGGTGGCTGGGTGATAGACATTGGGGAGGGTATGTGCTATGGTGAGCGCTGTGAATTGTGTAAGACTGTTGAATCACAGACCTGTACCTCTGAAACAAATAATACATTATATGTTTAAAAAAAAAAAAAGTAATTGTCTGAGTTGGGCAGGGAGTATATGGGAAATATCTGTACTTTCAATTTTGCTGTGAACTTTAAACTGCTCTTTAAAAAATAAAGTCTTAATAAAAACAAGTATTAGTCACTTGCAGAAAAAGAAGTAATTGTCATAAATAAAGAGCTCAGAAGTAAGTCCTTGCATATATGGTCAAATGATTTTTCAAAAAAGGTGTCAGAACTATTCAATGGGGAAAGGACATCATTTCAACAAATGATGTTGCAAAATCTGGAAATCCACATGCAAAAGAATGAAGATGGACTCCTGACCTTACATTATATACAATAATCAATTCAAAATGGACCGAAGACCCAAACATAAGAGCTAAAACTATAAAACTCTTAAAGAAAACATAGGGGGAAAGCATATGCCATTGGATTTGGCAAAGATTTCTTGAATATTGCACTGAAACCCCAAGCAACAAAAGAAAAATGGATAAATTGGACTTAATTAAAATTAAAAAATGTTTTTGCATCAAAGGCCGCAAAAAACAGAGTGAAAACAAGGCTCATAGAAAATATTTGTGAATCATATATCTGATAAGGGATTGATATCCAGAATATATAAAGAACTCTTACAACTCAACAACAAAAACTGACAATCATTTTTAAGAAGGGCAAGCACTTGAACAGATACTTCTCCAAAAAAGACACACAATGCCCAATAAGCATACAAAAAGATGCTCAACATCACTAATCATTAGGGAAACGTCAATCAAAGCTATAATGAGATACCACTTCATAATCATTAGTATGGCAATAATCAAAAAATAATAATAGAAAAAAACAAGTATTGCTGAGAACATGAATAAACAAAATACATTCAGCCTTAAAAGGGAAGGCAATTCTGAGGCAAATAAGTTACCATGTGGATGACATTTCAACCTTGAAGACACTGGGCCAAGTGAAATAAGCCAGATACAATAAGAAAAATACTCTATTTGTACTTATATGAGGTCAAATATATAGAGACAGAAAGTAGAATGATGGGTGCTAGGGACTAGGGGGAAGGAGGAATGGGGAATTTGTGTTTAATGAGTGCAATATTTTAGTGGAGAATATGAAAAAGTTCTGGAGATTGATGGCAGTGATGTTTGCACAACAATATGAACATATTTAATGCACAAAACCGTTCACTTCTAAAAATGGTTAAACAGTAAATTTTGTTATGTATATCTTAACATAATTTTAAAAATTAAGGTAATTGTCATAATAACATGTCCAGTTTTTCTTTTTAGCTGTTTGATGTATACATATTGCTGTGAATGCTTCCAGAGACAGAAATCAGATTGCAGAATATAACAAATGAAGTTTGGAAACTAGATGATAAAACCAGTTCTGATTAGAAAGTTAAAAAGTGCCCAAACCACGTAAAGATAAATCATTTAAATATGAGAGAGAGTCAGCAAAAAGCAATTTATGCCTTTTAGGTAATTCAATTTAGAAGAAATCTCTAGGGATTATTTTTTTATAAGATCTTATTTATTTGAGAGAGAGAGAAGAGCAAAGGGAGAGGGACAAGCAGACAATGTGCTGAGCGCAGAGCCCAACGCAGAACTTGATCTCACAACCCTGAGATCATGACCTGCGCCAAAATCAAGAGTCAGACGCTAAACCAACTGAGCCACCCAGGTGCTCCTCTAGAGATTACTGACTAATACACCATCAACCATTTTTTAAAACAATAGTGTTTCGCACATTAGTTTTCCTGATACTAGTCAAAATAACAAAAAAAAAAATAGAGATATTTAAAAAGTATTCTTTTATATAAGTAAAAAAACTATCAAACATTTCATCTTTGTTGAGATATATGCTTAAAGCATATAATAAGTGAAATAATAAAATGGCTTGATGAAAACATCTGGAAAATATCACAATAATTTTTACTTTTTATTTTCTTCTAAAAATATTTTCTTCTTCTCTTGATGTGTTTTTCCCCATTACAACTCCTCTCTTCCCAGTGCTATCCTTTTCATTGTTTGTCTAGTCAAGACAGTCAATTAATAAGAGGCAAAGAAATTTCTGTGTGTAGAATTTGCTATAGTATGTCTTTACAATATGGAAATTGAAAGAAAAGTTGTTCACTCACTCATTCACTCCTTATTTAATACACACTTATTAAAACCCTATCATGTAAAAACGTGTTCTTGGTACTGTGCTCTAGTCCAATATTTTCTTTCTGGTCTTATTTTACCATACAGTGTAAGTCCTCTTTACTATTATTAGTCTTGCCTTTTTTTTTTCTCTTTTCCAACCACAAAGCCCTTTTTTCAAAGCTTTACAAAATTCCTTCTGATGTATCATTTCTTCATAATGAACCTGAATCCTACATGCCAGGCCCAGCACACAGCAGGTACTCCATAAACATGTGCTAAATGGATCTACTGAATGAATAAAGAGGTAAATCTTGATGATACGCTCTCACCACCAATATGTAGAATGCTAGTTGCACCACCCTGGGTTATAAAAACCTTAAACATAACCAAGTAACTGCCCACAAAATGTTTATAAATGTTAACTTCAAAGTTCAATTGAAAACAAAGTCAAATTTATACAAAAATCTGCTCTCACATGTTCTTCAAACTCATTAGACTGCTAGTTACTTCTTTTTTAAAACCAAAAAGCAATTACAATGCTTGAAATATGCTGTCTGTGTTTGATTACATTATCGATCAATGCTGAAAGCATTCAACGTTCAACAACATTGTTTAAATTTCACAGAAGTCTAGCAAAAGGAAAATAAGAAGTATGCATCTGGTTAATTTTCTGAGTTACAGATTTACAATTAAAATTTGACCAAGCTTTAGATACTTAAGGACTTAATTCATCATGTAATTCTGAAACTCACTACAAGGATTCTATCACCAAAAATGCATGGTTATAGGTACATAGCTTAATGATGACAAATCCTGCACATCAAATTCTACTTTTATGTAAATTTCTCTTTTTTAAAAAGGCTTACCCTTAAATCAGAGACATAATCTCTTAAAACACACCATATGTCTTTTCTTTTGTAGCACATGTTTAGAAGCAGCCTTAATTAGAGTCAACACATTGTTTAGATTCTTCACTGCCACTTCCCTTATCCTGTTAAATACTATTGCAAAGTTAGCCCTGTACCTTTGTGCAAGGTGAAGATCAAATTAGTGGAGAGAAGGCTCTGGAGAGTCCAGAAAACCTATGTGGCTGCTGTAGGGCATTAACTAGAATCAACACTATGTATTTACCATTCTTTTAAGGAAACAACATAAAAGATCTTAATTTTGTTCATAATGTCAAACATTTATAAGATAAAAATGTTCCTCTAATTTAGTGAATATAAGGGAAATTATTAAATGTCAAGTGAGAGGCAATAAGTTATAAAATAATTCTGGACTTGTGATCTTGCTTCTTTTTTTGGTCTGCTGAGCCAAGAGTATATAGCCATATAATTATAGAATCCCAGGAATGATCTAGGGCTGGGTGTCCTGCATGGAATTGTAAAGCTCATTTTGGTTTGAAGAACTGACTGTCTGGTCAAGTTCACTCAGGAGAATTTAGTCTCATTTGATTATTTCAAAAGCACTACAAAATACTAAATCATTTTATTTAACATCTGACTTGATATCCCTCATTCCTTTTCTCATCCTCAAATTTCCAACTCAGTATTTTTTTTTTATTTTGAGTTTTTATTGAAATTCCAGTTAGTTAACATACAGTGTAATATAAGTTTCAGGAGCAGAATTCAGTGATTCATCACTTACGTACAACACCCAGTGCTCATCACAAAAAGTGCCTTCCTTAATCCCCATCACCTATTTATTCCATATCCCCACCCACTTCCCCTCCAGCAACCTCAGTTTGTTCTCTATAGTTAAAAGTCTGTTTTATGGTTTGCCTCTCTCTTTTTTCCCCCTATGTTCATCTGTTTTGTTTCTTAAATTCCACATGAGTGAAATCATATGGTATTTATCTTTCACTGACTTATTTCACTTAACATGATACTCTCTATCTCTATCCATCATAGCAAATGGCAAGATTTCATTCCTTTTATCCCCAAGTAATATTCCACTGTGTATATATATACCACAACTTCTTTATCCATTCATCAGTTGGTGGACATTTGAGCTATCATGATCAAGACAGTATGATACTGGCATGAAAGAGACACAAAGATCAATGCAACAGAATAGAAAACCCAGAAATGGACCCACAACTATATGGTCAACTAATCTTTGACAAAACAGAAAAGAATAGCCAATGGAAAAAAAAAAAGACACTCTGTTCAACAAATGGCATTGGGAAAACTGGACAGCAACATGCAAAAGAATGAAACTAGACCACTTTATCACACCATACACAAAAATAAATTCAAAATGGATGAAAGACCTTAATGTGAGACAGGAAACCATCAAAATCCTAGAGGAGAACACAGACAGCAACCTCACTGACACTGGCCATAGCAACTTCTTATTAGATACGTCTCCAAAGGCAAGGGAAACAAAAGCAAAAATGAACTATTGGGACTTCATCAAGATAAAAGGCAAAGCACAGCAAAGGAATCAACAAATCTAAAAGGCAGCCTTCAGAATGGGAGAAGATATTTCAAATGACAATCTGATAAAGGGTTAATATCCAAAATCTGTAAAGAATTTACAAACTCAACACCCAAAAAACAAATAATCCAGTTAAAAAATGAGCAGGAGACATGAATAGACATTTTTCCAAAGAAGACATACAGATAGCTAGGAGACACATGAAAAGATGTGCAACATCACTCATCATCAGAGAAATGCAACTCGCTGTTTTTATTTAAAATAAAGTGATTTCACATACACAACAGAATATTACTCAGGGGGCGCCTGGGTGGCTCAGTTGTTAAGCGTCTGCCTTCGGCTCAGGTCATGATCCCAGGGTCCTGGGATCGAGCCCCGCATCGGGCTGCCCCTCAGCGGGAGCCTGCTTCTCCTTCTCCCACTCCCCCTGCTTGTGTTCCCTCTCTTGCTGTGTATCTCTCTGTCAAATAAATAAATAAAATCTTTAAAAAAAAAAAAAAGAATATTACTCAGCCATTAAAAAAAGAATGACATCTTGCCATTTTTGACAACATAGATGGACGTAGAGGGTATTATGCTAAGTGAAATAAGTCAGACAGAGAAAAATAAATACCACATGATTTCACTTGTATGTGGAATCTAAAAAACAAAACAAATGAACAAACAATTAAACAACAAAAAATGAAACAGACTCCTACTAAACACAGAGAACAAAGTGGTGGTTGCCAGAGAAGGACCAGCGAAATAGACAAAGGAGATTAACAGGTACAAACTTCCAGTTATAAAATAAGTATGTCACAGGGATGAAAAGTACAGCATACGGAATACAGTCAATAATATTGTAATAATTTTGAATGGTGACAAAGGGTAACCACACTCACCATGGGGAGCATTTCATAATGTGTAGAATTGTCGAATCACTATGTTGTACATCTGAAACTAATATAATCTTATATATCAACTACACTTCAATTAAAAGTTTTTTAAATAAAATAAAATTTAATTATTATCTTGCTGTAGAAGAACTTAGTTAGCCTGCCTTCTTATATAGTATCTTTTATTTCTAATCCAAAGGCTTTAATTCCAGCCATACTTGAGTTTTGGTTCAACTTGTCCCTTCCTGACCTTTACAGATAATCCTATACATGAACTTTTCATCTAAACTGTCCAGCAATGACATCAGTTCTCCAAAAACCCATCCCTGTCAACTAGTCTGGTGAGACAGATTTAAAAAATAAAATAATCACAACATACAACATTATTGTCGTTGTTTCTTCTTAGACTATTAGTAGATAGCAAGAATCATTTGGGGATAACATTTGCTCATAAAACCATCAGTAAGCATCTGCTTTTTGCAAATGACTCTCCCAGGGCTACGGTAGAAACTAAAACACATGACCTCTGCCCTCAAGGATAACTGAAGTATAAATAAATCATTAATAGAAGAAATAAAATTTCTACATTACAGCAAAATGAATGGGCTATCACAAGTTAAGATTTATCAAAAATATTTAATTAGCCACTTTCATCCTTATATTTTTAATACATTAAACTCCACAATTCATCCTTACTTTTTGCTTCCTCACCAGAACCTTTACATTTCTTACCCCTTTGTCCTCATAGCCTCCTTAAAAATCTCCAACCCTTCTCCACTTCTACAAAGATCTGCTTATCATCCTTAAAATTACACACACACACACACACACACACACACACACACACACACGGCAGATTGGTGGCATTACATTTTGCACTTTATAATCAGAGGTGTTTTAGCATCCTAATTCTACAATAACTTTACATGTTGCTAACCAAATCCCTTCCCAACTCCTAAAGTAGCTTTTCAAAACCATCATCAGTCTCCCCCATATCAATGGCCTCTCACTCCTCCCTTCATATTGGCTGCCTCAAGCTAAGCCAAAAAATTAGAGGCTGTTAAAGCTCGCTCTACTCAGTATCTCCCTTCTCTTCACAGTCCCTCCTACCTCAAACGCACATTTGTAAATTTATCTACACTGGTACTTCCCTCCTTCCTCCCTTCCTTCTTCCCTCCCTCCCTTCCTTCCCTTTCCTCAGATCTAAGATTGGTTCCTTACAAATTAAAATATTGGATTGACCCTCAGCATTGCCCCACATATTTTTACTGTCCCCCGATCAGCTCTTACTTATACTCCTCAGGGCAGTTCTTGTAAACATTTACCCATAGCCTTCACCTTTTAGCCACTATTACTCCTTTCACCTCAGTCTAAGTTCCATAACTTAGACTTCAATGAAAAAATGACAGCCATCTGAAAGGAAGTTCAGAGTTTCCTCCATCTGTTCCCCCATATACATATACACATACACTTACCTATTTTGGCACCTATGTTTTACTAAAATTTTCTGGTCTCAGATGGAAAAATGTGGTTCCTTCCTGTCTCCTACAGTAGTAACCACGTTTCCTCCTACCTTATAAAGAATCATCTTTTTCCTATATGCTCAAACTCTCTCTCTCTCTCCTAGCTTCTTTCCCCCACCTCAAATTATTTCAGATAACCCATTTTCTGCCTCCATACCCCTGCAAAAACAAAAACTACCCAAAAAACAAAAACAAAAAGACCCTCACCTTAATCCTAAATCTTTTCATACTACTATTGCATTTCCCTTCTCATTTGCATGACAAAATTTCTGCAACAGATTTTTGGAACTCTTTCTTGCCTCCATTCCCTCAATCTACTCTCCTTTGACTTTTGCCCCCAAATGACACCCCCGAAAACAGAAAATATTAGCAACAGCCTCCTAACTGCAAAATCATCAGCTGACTCTTCTTCCTCACAAATTCTCTCTCCCTTAACATTCATTAGACCACTTCTCCTGACTCTTCGAAATTTCTGACTCTATTTTCCTTCTACTTTTTTGCTACTACTCATGTGCCTGCCTCCTCAATGCTGGAATTCTCAAGATTTGATCTTCTTACTCTGTACACTCTCTGAGGGGCAAGGTTCTGACACAGATGTTTCAGAAGTCCTTTGATACGGCTTCTTTGACTGTGGTTTTAATGTCATGGGTATTTTTAACAAATCCTCAAAAACAATTATTAAATGTTAGTTAGCTTTTTAAAAATTGCCAATTCTAATCCTCTTGCATACCAAATGGATACAGCAAAATGACTTCATCAAAGTATTCCATGAATGAAAATGGAAACAACAAACTAATCAAGTTCAAAATGTTTTCCTCACACCCTTGGTAATCTAATCTTTCTAAATGACTTTCCTGATGATGATTTATAATCTGTTCCCCAGACTTCGTTTGTCTTTGACCCTTAGGCTTATATTTTTAATAGTTCACTAGACATGTCTACATAGATATCCTATTGGTTCCCTTAAATCAACAAATCCAAAAGTGAATTCATTTTCTTCTCTCCCCAGAATGACTGACCCCCTCTCTTGGTTAACACCACCAAGATAAGCCCAGCCACCCCAATTAGAAACTCAAAAGCCATCTCTGATTTCTCTCTCTTCTCTCCCACATTCAAAAACTTCTTAACTCTAGTCAGCTATGATTTCCTTAAAAATCTGTCAAATATGTCCCACCTTTCTATCCTCAGTGCAGAGTTTGGAATTCAAAGCCCAGTTAAAAGCAACAGGCTTTTAACTGGTCTCTTAATATGATTTGAGCATTCTTCAATCCATATTCCCTTCCAGAGACATCTTTCCAAAACCAAATCTGATTGTGTTATTTCTCTGCTTAAAACTGTGAACAGCTTCCTAGTGGCCATAAGAATATGTTTTGCTTGTCTTTTCAGAGTTATCATTGCCACTCCCTCACATGCATCCTGAAATCTAACCATACCAAATGAAGTACAATCCTTCTAACAAGTGCATTCTTAATCCCTCCCTGTTTTTGCAGATGCCCTTATTTCTTCCTGCCTCTGTCTATCTAATGAATGCCTAATTAGTTCAGTATTCCCACTGCACCTTAAACACACTTCCAGGAGTACATGGCTCATATACTACTGCAATCATTTTTTAAAATGTTTTTCTTTTCTTCTGCTAGAGTTATTTAAGGCATAGTATCCTATTTGTCTTTGGATATCAAGGGCATAGCAGAATGTGGGCATTTGGTACTAAGAAAATTTTAGTGAAGAAATAAAGGCAATCACTATGTACATTTGCATAGCATAAAATTTTCTGATTATATTCCTTTGAAAAAATAGCAAGTCTATGGAGAAGAGAAATGAATGTACATGTGTGACTGAATTTGAAACAAGAGCAAAGCTTGTGAGGGTACTGGTTTTTGGCAATGCAAGAAACAAGTTCTTTCCATCATATTCTCACTTCATCACTCTATTTAGTTAGAATTAACCTCAACATTTTTCTTAATATTTCATCTCCAAAGTAAATCACTGGAAATTCAACTTCCTCTTCAAGACTGTCTTTTAAAAGCCCACTGACTTGTGATAAGCACTTGTGTTGTATGTAAGTGCTGAATCACGAAATTGTACACCTGAAACTAATATTACACTGGGAAAAAAAAGCCCATTGACTGCTTGCAAACAGTACAGTCAGAAGGGGAAAAAAATGTACGCAAAGGAACAATCTAGTTGTTTAAAAATAATCATGACAAGAGTTTTCAATGTGGTTATTAACTTACCCAACACAGATAGTTCACTACTCTGGGATTTTTAAAAGTTATAAAGAATAAATCTCGCTCTACTAAGATTTTGCAAGCATTTAATTTTTCAGTACTGCAAAATAGACTTGATCAACTGTTTTTCCCCCATAAGGTTCTACTTTAAGACCTCCATATGCTCAGTTTTAATAATCTGCTTCCAAAACCAGGAACCATTCCAAATATGAGTTATGGAAATATTGTGCTTCTTATTAAAAACAACATGAAAAGAAATATCTGAAACCCAGGTATCAATCTGTAAAACACACAGTGGCAGATCCATGTGAAAGGTTTGTATGAAGAATTACTACTTAAAATCACTTTTACTGAGGCAGTTTAACTCGTTTCACTAGAAGTGAAAATTGCTATGACAAATATGTCACCATGGAGGTCAAATGGTAATTTGCACATGCTAAACAGCTCAGCAGGAAATTACATGTGATCCTCAAAATCACCAGCATTCCCACCAGAAATCATTTTATAAGACATGGAGGTCACATGGATTGTGTTAAGGATAAAACTCTTTCAAACACATGTTCTACCCTCCCCCTCGGGAGGAAGGAATTGAAAGGTAAGGCGAGAGGTATGATCAAGGTGTTTGAAGTTAGAGAAATGTAATTTAGCATAGTTATGGAAAAGGGAACTAGAGAAAAGTAGCATAAGAGACCAATAAAAAAATATTTGCTTAACTTACTTCAATCTTTCGATACCATTTTATCAGTTGGTATTAGTAAAATGCAATTATGCTTATGTATTTTGTTATCAAGAAAAATATTATATGAAAAAGGAGAATATCACTGAGGATAATTTAATGTTACCTCAAAAGGAGTTGTTGTGGTGTTTTAGCAGATTTACTGCACCTGCATATACCTCCTATGACAAATAAGATTTAAATTAGTAGTCTGGTGTGTGGGGGTCTGGATGAGTGTGCAATGGAAAGGAAACGACATTTAGCAGTATCCTGTACTCTTAGATTTACACACTGAATGAAGAATGCTGTTTCCTGTTAATGATCCTAGGTAAACACAAGATTTTGAACACTGCAATAAAATTGCCTTAAAGTATTATTGTGTTTCCTTTATTCCAATGGTAAAGCCCTATGAGAAAAATCTCTCGGGGCAAAAAGTCCTGGAAAGAAATAGTACTTTACTTTTTGACCAAAAAAAAAAAAAAAAAAAAGTGTCTATAACTATCTCATCTTAAAAGGATTTTACTTCTTGTGTCGTTCCTCTAGTCTTGTATAAAGCTTCCTACATCTAGACATATACTCGTCTACTAATTTATTCTTCATTGAGCACTTATTTTGTCCCAGGGACTATGCTACAGCAGTGGCCAAGATACACTGTCCCTATTCTCAAGGAGCCTTTGATTTAATGAGGAGTACAATCAAAGATGTTAAGTATCAAAAGAGGGGGAATATAAGTTACTATGGGAGCACAACACATAACTGTCTAGTCCAATTTGAATGATCAGGAAGAATTCCTGGTGAAAGAGACACCTAGGCTCAGACAGAAAGAGCATGTAGGTAGAAGTGGGGACAGCAAAATACCCGAGGCCAAGAAAATACAGTATAAAATGGCCTAAAAGTGATATGAAACCCAGTTCAATCATAAAAAGTAAATATGTTTAATACAACTAAAGCATGGAACTCGTGGAAAAACTTCTAATTAGGTTGGATTGACTGAGATCATGGAGAACCCCCGTGAGCCATAGTCTATTACCTTGTGTAATAGGAAGCCTCTGGAAGTTTTACAGCAGGAGTTAGGGATTAGCTTTGCATTTAAAAACATCATTCTGGGGCACCTGGGTGGCTTAGTCAGTTAAGTGTCTTGACTCTTGATTTCAGTTCAGGTCATGATCTCAGGGTCTTAGATCAAGCCCTGCATTGGGCTCCATGCTGGGCATGGGGTCTGCTTAAGATTCTCTCTCTCCCCCTCTCCCTCTACCCCTTCCCTCAAAAAAATAAATAAATAAGTAAATACACTCCTCACTGGAGTGTAGGTAAGGGGTGGCCAAGTCTGGAGGCTGACAGGCTGTTAGGAGACTGTTTTAATAATCAGGTGAGACATGACTGTGGTATGGATGAGAACATGGCAGTGGACCAACATGTGCATGAGAACTAATGCACAGAAGGAAACTGGTTATAAAGGACTGGACTTAACAGAGGGAGAGGGATCAGAAATGTTGAATTGAGAGCCATCAGAACATAGATGCTATAGAAACCACAGCATAAATGAGTATATCTAGTGAGAAAAGTAAAGGACCAATAATGGAGACCAGAAAAAACCCAAATTTAATGGGTAGTTAAAAGGTCCCACAAAAGAAATAAAAAGAAATAATGGAACAGCAAGAAGAGTATGAGGTTTCTAAAGCCAAGCAAAAGGAATGGCTCAAAGGAGTTTATGTTCTATAGTACACAATGTTCCTAAAAACTCAAGTCAAGTTTAAGAACCGTCTCTTGAATTTAATAATAAAGACATAGATGGGTGAACTTAGCAAGGCAAATTCAGCAGAGACCTAGAAGTAGACGTCAAGTTATTTAGGTTCAGGTATAATAAGCAGAGGTAAGATATAAAGGCAGTTGAGTGTACGGCTCATTCAATAACTTTAACCATGAAACACAGAAGAGATATATGTCAAGTGTAAGGGCTCTGAGAGAAGGTTTGTACAGAGGGGTTTTTTTTAATATGAGAAATATTTGAACTTGGAAAATTGATCAGTAAGGAGAGACCAAAGTAAAAAGAAAGATGGGATACCTGAGAAGAGGATAAAAATGCTCCAGACCACAAGCAATGGCATTAATCGGAGCAGAAGGAAACGCTGTCACAGTTGAAAGTTGGTGGATAGTTGACAGAGTTTCTTTATGATGCCTTACATTTTTTCTTTGAAGTTAGAGACAAGATTATCTGCTGAGAGTGAGGGAGGAGAAGGGAAGATCAGAGGTTCAAGGAACACGAAGAAGTGTTGAAAGCACCACTGTGAATGCAATAGAGGGAGCCAACTAATGAAGTGTCACTGGGCCCTGTGGAGGGACACTGATTTCAGAGTATCATGTATATATAGTGGCATCTATCTTCAAGTTTGTTTGATTTTCACAAGCTGCAGAACTACAGTGATCTAGGATTGGCCCAATTACATTTATCCAGCATTGGGACTCTTCAGAAAAGTTATGATAGAAGAACAAGGGGGCAAGACAGTCAAGGATACTCATAGCACATCTAAGTCGGGCTGGGAAAGATTTGAAGACAAAAGTAGACTTGTCCAGAGGGATCAGAAGCTCCCACATTTCCCAGGAACTGTGTGGTAGAAACATGTAAATGGAAAAAAAGGAGCCATAAAATTCAAACATTACGGAGTGAGATAGTTGAATTTGATGCCTTAGAAGAAGTTTGGGGATAACAAGATCTGACGTGCAATAATGGAATAGGATAGCTGAAATGGCTTATAGATAAACATCATACTGGCATTGAAGACAAGGAATTGAAAGCCTAGGTTGTTAGAAGGTAGGTCATCCAAGTGGACACTGAATTCCCCTGGAGAGACAGCAGGATTTGAGACTGAGAGAAGTCACTGTTGAAATCTTCACTGAAAGAGGGGGCAAAATCCTGAAAGATGTTTGGACTAATTCCATAGTTTTACAGATAAAGACCTGAAATTCCACCTGAATAACATATTATGTTCTTTACAGGTGCTTACTTTCTACTTGATGATGATAATGATGAAGAATGCTATGTATGAGGAGCCCAAGCTTAATCCAAGCTTAATTATGTCATTCACAATTTCTACTGGTCATCCTCGAGAGGATGGCTCTTTACACACTTCTTCATCCCAATAAGCAATTTGTCAGGGAATGATCAGCAAACAGAGAAGTGAATCTTACACCTACTGAAACTATCTATTGTTGATAGAAACACTTAGATAATATGGTTAAACTATCCTTTACCCATTTAAACAGAGAGTCATCTGATTTAGCCTCTTTTTAATGTCTTAGGGCTATCACTTGTATATCAATTACTGAATTCTGTATAAGCTTGCATTTTCTTGAGGCACAGTTTCCCAAACATTGCTAAAGATGGCCTGTATTATCTGTTAAGTATGGACTCCTGGGTCCTATCCCAAACATACTGAATCAGAATCTCCAAGAGAAGAACTAGAGAAGCGGAGCACTTATATGCCTCCCCCATGATTATTATTACCAGAGATGTTCGAGAAACAGTAAATAGCCTTAGTACGTAGCTTTTGATCCCACATTAAATAGATCCAGGTTACTATTTACTTTTTAAAAGTAAAGTAAGTAAGTAAAAAGACTAAGTCTTTTTAATTAAGAGCTTTTCTGCCATGTTCCTTGTTGCCAACTATCACTTCTTTTTGCTACTGATCTTCCTGTCCCAAGCAGTCTTTCTCTTCCAATCACACTATATCAATTACTGCAACATAGAAAGTGAGATAACCAAGTTTGTTAGAATTCCATGTGAAATAAGAATATGTAGGCTCTGGGCGATGATCAAGGACCACACCCACGATTAAACTACACACATTTTTAATTAAAAAGATTTCGTAGTAGCTATTCAGGTTTTATTCATTTCTCAATTTTCTTGTCAATTGTCCAGATAATTGTGAGATAATTTGTCCTAATATAAACAGAAGTTTAGAGTTGGACAATGCAGCCAGGTTTGGCTTGGTTTGGTTTCGGGATTTTACCAAATGCTCTATTTCCCATCTAGTTATCTGGCATAACATGGATTACTGGTTACATTCCATTTTTTAAATGATAGGGATAAATTGTCCTTAAGTCTGGATTTATTTGACAAAAAGAAAAAAGGTCAAACAATTTATTTACATACACAAATTTCCCAAAGAGAAAACCATTAAATATGGTGTCCTAATCTAACTGCTGAATTTCACAATTAGGCTAATTCTTTTCTATTTGGGTATCAGTCTTCTGGGTATCTTAATCTGGATGACCTGGTGAAAAAGAAGGAAAAGGAATTTAAAGCACTAGGAAATGACCCATTTCACTGGCTGTGAAAACTGAGACTTCAGGTTCTTTGGAGAAAGACACGCATCCAACAGTTGGTGAATAAGTGAGCATTTCCTGATGGTGTAAAACTACTATGAATTTGTAGTGACCTTGGAGAAAAGTGAAGCTGCCCTTGCTTGCTTTAAGTCCTGGTTTTGCCTGGTCTGAAAACTGTGGACTCCATGTTTTCAGCCAAGGTCTATGTTCTCTTAAAGACTTGTTTAAAGATCCCTCGTCAGCCCTTTTGCTTGAAAAGAGAGACTGAAGAGTCTTCTTAAACTGTAATTAAAGTCTCAAAGTAGTTGGCTTTCTCAAAATGCTGAGCCTCACCCTCCTCCAAGTTGTTTGTGTTAGCTTAACAGGGCCACTGCAACCTGTCCCCCTCTTCCTTGCTGTGCTATTGAAACACAGTAAGAAGACCCTTTGAGCCAACCATCTGCTCTTCAATTAAACTAGCAAGCATTTTCTTTTCAATAATTTATTGTGGGCGTCTTTTTATTTCCAAGTAACTGTTGGTAAAAATTCATGAATTAATTGGGAAAATGAACTAAACAAAGGCACAATTTCACTTGCAAGAAGGAAAACTTAGGGAAGCAAGGTATGACAAGACCACATGGCATTCTTTACCATGACAGTTGGCCCCATATTTTCCTAAACATTATAATTTAGCCACTTTCCAATGAGAGTCTAAGAACAACTGCAACAGTTGTAGCTATAAGCAAGCATGATGCAAGATTTACTAATAAATTGGACTGCTTTATAATTACCCATGAAATAACAACACTTGACCCTGATTTATTTTGTGGGCTGCCTTTTTCTCTCCAAGCATGTTGAAGTTGATTTTTTTCCCCCTAAAACCAGATGTTTTAACATTTCAAAGAAGATGGATGGAATGCAAACTCAAGACCAAAACTGTTTTAGTTTTTCATTGTTATTATTGTTATTAAAGAAAGGGCCAGGGTTCTATGCAAACTGGAAACAAGCCAATATTCTAATTTAGATGAC
This sequence comes from Phoca vitulina, assembly GCF_004348235.1. NCBI lineage: Eukaryota > Metazoa > Chordata > Mammalia > Carnivora > Phocidae > Phoca > Phoca vitulina. Next base: position 40,803,648 of record NW_022589709.1, read on the forward strand.
AGTGGCCATCTTGAAATTTTCTAAACATACAAACAGCTTTGTTTCCATTTTCTGCAAGCACAGAAGCAAGAAATATGAAAACTAAATCAGACAATAAAAGAATCATTCTTCTTTGAAGTTCAGTGTGATATAACAGTCCATTTTATTTCATTTAAGCCTATTAAGTGTCCTATTGCTTAGAATATGAAATTAAAGATGTTAAGGTTTACTTAGCAATAAAACCTATATCGGCCGGCAATTTTTACAAATATTCTGACAGACAATTTAGTCTCTGTGTCTGTGATTGGCCCCTTTGACAACATAAGGAATTTACAATAACCTGGGACCTGGGAGTAGAGAAGTTTCCAAGAGCCTTCTCCAAAGTGAGAAAGGCACAGGGCTCCCGTCCTGTTCTCTTGATTGTATCCAGCTGGTTTCAGAAAAGCAGCCACTCAGTCCACTCTAGGGCCAGAGCTCCTACGTAGTGGTTCCAAATGGATAAGAACACGGAGAGGGAGGTAAGAGATAAGATAGAAATGCATGGACCATGCTGATAACTGCAGTGACAATAATAAGGAAGGCTGACAGAGTGACATGTAGAAGTGCAAGTCCATTCTAAGCCAGAACAGAATGAGCCCTTTCCTAAATAACGATTACTTAGTTAATCTCTCTTCACTAGATTAGATCATTGCATTAGTGCTTCATTTCACTTTATTTATTTTAAATAGATGGCTTTTGCTAACTAACCAAGGTAAGTACTTAGGAGAAGTGGATTGACAGGACTTTTCTGATAGCATGTGCACAGCATCAGGTTATAATCACTGGTTTCTAGCTGGCAGAGAGCCCCTTGAGGCACCAAGGATTTAGCACGATATAGCTGCCTGGAGAAATGAAGGCAAGGCTCATAAAACGATGCAGTGCTTTCCTGTTGCTATAGAATCATTGTTTGCCAAATTACCTTGAGAGAAAATGGCCTTCAGAGGGGGTTGTTGATGATTATTTTATACAAAATAGAATGCTGAAGTAGAATAGAAAAGATTTGGTTTTGGTATGCCACCTTTCTTAGGCAAGGCATGTCATAGGATATCATAAATCAGTAATATATCGCTCTTGTTTGTCCTGGGGAGACAAATACAATGGCTCGTATACATGCAGCAACAACCTGATGTAGTCTGTACTGCAAGGAAGGAGACTGTTGACTAGAAAGTGAGGTTTGTTTTGTTAAATCTCCTGGCGTCTGGAACAGAGAGTGATAGAGTGGGAGTCCTTCTTTCGGTCGTTCAGCAAATATCTGGGTGCCTACAATGTGCCAAGCATATTACCACGGAGAGCAGAAACGAGAGTTCCTAGCCTCATGAACTCACGGGACGTTGGTAAGTGCCACAAAAGAGAGTCATGGGGTGCTAAGAAGAGAGTACAGTGGGGGACTGAGAGAGGAAGGAGGAAGCTGGGTGGAAGAGTCGGCAGCACAGGAGGTCTTCCAAGTGAGGACACAGCCTGTGCACTAGTCCTACATTTGGAGGCAGCTCCGGCAGGAGGAAGAACAGAAAGGAAGACTGAGTGGGTGGAGGGTAAAGAGCAGGCACGGTACCCTGGGAAAGGAGTGAAGAGAGCTGGGAAGGGGCCAGATCCTCTCAGCCTCGTGAGTTCTGTGAAGGAAGAAACCCCCAAGAGCAACAGGAAGCCACTGACATGTTTTAACTGTAATCAGAAAATCCCAGGAAATATGATACAGTGTTGCTGCCCTTGCCTACAATTCATACCCACTACCCCCCTGTCTTTTATAGGGAATTATGGCATCATACATATTTTCAGATACTCTTTTCTCTTATTCAAGTTATAGTCCCGATTAAATAAATTCAACAGAGACCTACAGGCTCATGGGCCTAAAGCAGAGCTCATTTCGCCTTTTGCTCAGCACATTAAGAAAGGATCTAAACAAGATTCTTTTAAATGCCAAATATAGTGAATTTTAAAATATTTTTTATGACGATAACCAAAGAAAACAAAAGGGGCATTTTGTGGGGGTCCCTGCATGATTATTTTACAATTTCTTAAGCCATTTCTAAATCGTGGACAAAGGCTAATGCTTTCCTCTCATATGCTGATGGTAAAAGCAAATATTTACAAGGTAGGCTGTCCAAGAAAGAAATAGAATCCACATATAATCTGTTTTTATTGCACTGTCTGCTGCTCAATTTTATAAACAGCTGCTGGCCAAATGTAACTCGAACCCAAACCCAAAATGTTGTGCCTTTTTGTTGAAGGGAACAGAATATTTTACTTAAATATGTCAAAGAAACTGTTGAGAGTCATTAAGGGCTTTGGGTTGGGCGGTTTGTTTTTTTGGCAATTTGGAATCTCATTTTGAAACAGCCTACAAAACCATGTAGCAAAATAAGAATTATATTGTTATAAAAGCCCAGTACAAGCCTAAATCAGAGATATTAGAGTATGCACTTCCAATCATGAGTAGGTGGCACAAACATGAATCCTACTGAGAAATAATGAGATGTGTGTACATATGAACCTCCTGTGTATCTTTCTGAAAACATATCCCCAAGAGAAAATGACACAAAACAACTTGCAATTAAACTTTATTTGATGCCAGATGAGAAACAAATGTTTCAGAAACTGTAATTTTTAATACAATAATTTTTCCTTTGCATGTGCAGACCAGCAGCTCCTTATAACACACCAGCTCTTAGCCAACATGTATTTCTAAAGTAACTAATAGAGGCTGAAATTTTAATTGCATTTTCCCCCTAATTTGTGTATTTACTTTGTAAGATTTTTTTTTGGAGAAATGAATTATTTCAGCTTCACTTCAGAGGTCATGGGACATATAAAATACACCATTATGAAAACAAATGCTTTAAACACATTTCATAATTTAAAAAAATAGCAGATTTCTCAATCTATTATACGTAAATAGCTCATAAATTTCTCCAACATTAAGGACTGGTTCCTTTTGGATTTTTAAACAGTATAGCAGTTGTTCCCAAACGTTTCAACTACTGGAACTTCATTTTAATGGCAAACATTTTCAAGCATCTCTGCCCACAAGATAAGAGACTTTTATATTACATTATCTACTGCTTAAAAGAAAGTTCAGTAGTAAGAAAACTATAATTAACCCAGTAACAGTTTAATAGAATGTATGTTTGTAACCACAAAAGCTTATGGATACATTTGAAAAATAGCACTATAACCACAACCAAGATATACTAGTTATTTGTTCTAAAGGTAATGATTGGTTCATATGTGAGCCCCTGCAGTCTCTATCATAACTTTTCTGAAAAACCCCAATGCTGGATAAATCTAATCATATATATACATATATATATATGTATATATGTGTATACATATATGTATTCTACAATATTATATATATGTGTATGTATTCTACAATATTATTATAGATAGGTACATGTGTACATATATAAGTAAATGACAATATAGTGATATATAAACTGCATTAAAATAACCCAAAAGGTTTAAAACTCGTGAATCTTTTTAAAATGACATTTTGCATAGAAAATCTTGGAGTAAAAGAGATGAGAAGCTGGAAGCAGTTTCTGCAATACATCACTTGACAGGAAGTTAAGTTATCAGAATGAAGTCTTATAGGTAACAATCGCATAACCATACATGGTGTATGTCCTAGTTACCATATAGATACGAAAGGTCCATTAGGGTTCCTTATCAACTGTATATTGGTGTAATTTAGAGAGTTTGATAACATGAACCTGAACTGCAAAAGTCTCCACACAATGCCTTGTTATCAGTCATCTAACTTTTGAGTTTAAACAGCTACAGTAAGTAGACTTTCTCCTGTCCCTACCAGAGGACATTGTCTTCCTAAGCCATTTAGCTGAAGCTATTCATTTCATTCTCTTCTAATACTTTTTTTTCTTTTTCTTAAGCAAAACACCCAAAAGACGTATCAGGCTCCTAGAATTAAAACAATACAGTGCTGGGGCACCTGGATGGCTCAGTTGGTTAAACAGGCCAGCTCTCAATTTCAGCTCAAGTCAGGATCTCAGGGTCCTGGAATAAGCCCCGTGTTGGGCTCCCTGCTCAGCGGGAGTCAGCTAGAGGATTCTCTCTTCCTCTGCCCCTTCCCCCACCCACGTGTGCTCGTGCTCTCTGTCTCTCTCTCTCTCTGAAATAAATAAATCTTTTTAAAAAAACAATACATGGGCGCCTGGGTGGCTCAGTTGGTTAAACAGCTGCCTCCAGCTCAGGTCATGATCTCAGGGTCCTGGGATCGAGCCCCATATCAGGCTCCTTACTCAGTGGGGAGTCTGCTTTTCCCTCTCCCTCTGCTGCTCTCTCTCACGCACGCGCTCTCTGTCTCTCTCTCAAATAAATAAAATCTTTAAAAAAATAAATAAATAAAAATTAAAAAACAATATGGTTCAATATTATTAGTCAACAATTAAACACAATCTACGTATAGCTTGTTTCAATATATAGCAATTATGTAATATAATGAGCAGAATCTTTGAGGTAATCTCCCAGGTTTTCAACTTAATCACATACATCATTTACCCCTTTTACAATGATTTTCACAAATTGCCACGTTTTCATGCATTTAGTTTCCACCACGGAGATGACTTTAGACACATACATCATTTACCCCTTTTACAATGATTTTCACAAATTGCCACGTTTTCATGCATTTAGTTTCCACCACTGAGATGACTTTAGACCATGCTGAATAAAATATTGAATGATTTTCCAACTCCTTTCCCACTAGGGCTGAAGACAAACCATCTGGATGCCTACCAGGTGGCTAGGGACCAGGGTTAGCTTCCGAGAAGCTGTGCTCCACACCAAATCAGGAGAGGGGAGATAGCCAAAAGCCATATGGGAAAGGTAAGGTTAAAAAAAAATAATTTAAGAAAGGCCAGAAAAGTATTTCAAAAGGTTTTTTAGGGGCACCTGGGTGGCTCAGTCGGTTGGGCAGCTGCCTTTGGCTTGGGTCATGATCCCGGGGTCCTGGGATCGAGCCCGGCATTGGTCTCCCTCCTCTGCAGAGAGCCGCTTCTCCCTCTCCCTCTGCCTGCCGCTCTGCCTATCTGTGCTCTCTCTCTATGTGTCTGTCAAATAAATAAATAAAATCTTTAAAAAAAAAAAAAAAGGTTTTTCAAACAATGACATCAGAGACCAGAAGCAAGGCACTTAGGTCAGTTTGATGAGAAACTGAGTACTGGAATTGGAGGCCACAGAGTGAGTTGGGGAAAGTGGAGGTACCTAGAATGTAATTTATATTAGTATCTATTCTTATGAACCAGCAGGACTTTTGCCTAGGTGGGCTTCCCAGGCTTAAAGAGCCAGAAACAGAATGACTAAACTTAAAGGCTAATTTTGCCTCTAAAGCAATGGTTGTTACTAGCTTGAACTCAAATTACTAATTCTACTTACATTTTCTAATCTTGGAAAAATCCATCCAGCCAACCTATATCCTGCTATTAAACTTATTATTGGTTTATGTAAATATTAACTTCTTTTTTCTAGGCTGTAGCACCCTAGCAGGAGTCTAAGGGCAGACTCACTATTGCTACAAAGAAATTAGATTCTTCCCCAGAGTTATCTGGACTTTTGCCCACATTGGAATACTTAATGTGAAATTTGTATTCTTTCACCTCAGTAAAGAGCAAAAAATCATCACCATCATCATCTCCATGCCCCCTCTCCTGTTGTCACCATACCACCCAAATGTTAAGTGGACCTCTTCTAAGGGTGTCATTATGGTTCAAGAAAGAGGAGCAGAGACCCTCCTTGTGGTCTAGCCTACGGCCCCAAAGGCTGGACTCAGTGCAAAATCCCCAATAACTACACCTCTTCATTGCTGCCGCTTGTCTCTAGGATGGCTTTCCAAAGCAACCCTTGACAAAGCCAGCACCAATGAGTGGGCCTTCAGGAAACAATAGCAACTTCTCATGTCTATTCCCAAAAGATCTATCTGACTCTTGTTTCATAGCATCCTTGAATCCTTCTTTAACTGACTGGATAATGGACAATTTTATATTGCTCTCTACAACCACTACAAGCAACGTTTCCCAAACTCTGTTCCTCAGGGTTCACACACACACACACACACACACACAAACGGCCAACAGTATTGCTGCCTCTGTATTTAATTTTATACATGAATTTAATATTTGAGAATACTGAATAAATGTATAAAGAACTATAACTATCATACCATGTCTCTGGTTTTAAGAAATGCATACCAGGACATCCAAAAGTTAAAAAGAAGGATCACCTTATGACTTTTAATATATCCATCGATGCAGTATCTACCACTTAACCCTCAGGTTGATGTGTGTTGCTGATGTGATGACCATTGATCTACATTAGCATTTTATAATTGAAAAATATTGTATGGTTTTATTAAATATTTGTCATATATTAAAAATTTATACTTCATGATCCCATATAATTGAATGGGAGAGTATTAAATGAATGATCCATATAATTGAAAGAGAGAATATTAAAAAAAATAAGTGATACAATTTTCAAATTGTGTCTAAAAAAACCAAGTAAACAAGTGAAAAATCAGAATATTTCAAAATGAAGATCATGAATCTCAATTTTTTCTTTCTTTGGACAAATATTTAGTGATTCCTGTAAGAGTTAACCTAAAATTATCAAAATATCACAAAATATGCAATTCCAATTCTTTTTCTTTTGCTATATAGTATGTATATAAAAGAAGATTTTCATATTATATAGCAATAGTAAATGAATATGCTACAAAGGATTATCTAATGTACTAACATAAAATATAAGTTTTTGTATTTTACTTAAGCTTGAAATGGTTGGGTTTCTTGTTATTAATAAAATAAAATAAATTATCTGATTTTTTTGTGGTACTACAAAGTTAAAACATACTTATAAATAAGCTTTGGTCATTTTTTGCAGCTTCTAAATCAGATATGAAACCATTTTTAAGGTCCTCTTATATCAAGGTATATAATATATCTTAGGACATCCTATTGGTGTTCTATTAATATATTATAACTTAAAATGTTCAGCATTCCTGCCCCAAAAGGTTGCTCAGAGTCATGGCCCCATCAAATGCACTTAATCCTCTACAGGGTAGCATAGTTCTGCCAACAAGCTGAACTTGGCCAAATCTTTTATTGCCACATTAGGGAAGCAAGCACTCTTTTCCCCTTCCTCAAGTCAGGGGTCAAGTCCTGTCTTTCCCTTGACTATGGGTAAAATCTCACATTCTATGTTGACATTCTTCTGGAGTAGGTCTGAGTGGAGCCTATTATGCTTCAAGGTACAGGCTGAAATCCAGAATTTTGGATATTTGAGAAAAGCCTATTCATATTTCACTTCATTTCTAGAAATAAAAATCCTAGGGACACACTTATATCCTAGAGTTCCCTAATGAAGATCTTTAAATACATTCACTCTGTAGGTGTTTCCTAGAATAATGCTTCTTTGGACATATTTTCTTTTAGTGCTTAAAATAAAATATTTTCTTTGCAAAGAATAGTCTTATTCCAGCTTTTCCAGCTTTCTTTTTTATTTTTCCTTTTAGTACCTAATGACTTTAAGGTCATTGTAGTGGGGAAGTGTGTGTGTGTATGAGTGCATGTGTGTGTGTGTGTGTGTGTGTGTGTGTGTGTGCATGTACGTGTATGTGCATATTCTAATTCCTTTCTATAAAGTTGACTTTATAACTTTGGTTAGAGCATCTTGCTTTCCTGTAAAAATCTATGATCAGTAAATTAATTGCTATGCTGCCTTTAGCATCCATTCTGGCCTTCTTTTCTTTCTTTTCCTTCCTCCTTTCCTAGGCCTACATGATTATGATTCTATCTTCCCTTCCCTGAACTGATCATGATTACAGATTTAGATCCAGAATGTATACAAAAGAATTTGCCATCAGTAGGCTTCACATGCACACTTCTCCTTTATCTAAAACATTATTCCCTTTAGTCTCTATACGATACAAGGTGTTACCTAGAAAAGGATTTTCCTCAATTTATTCAAAGTTTGTTCAGTTATCAAACCACTGTCCACACTTCACAAAATGAATAGCAAATGGTCCCCATTCATTTTGAACTGATAACTTGGACTAAAAGTCATTGACTTCAATGCTAAAAGGCATGGAAAATTCCCACACTCCACCACCAAACCCTGACCTGAGAGATTTGTCCTAATGTTCACAGGAAGCCATAAATAGTAGAATACATTCTACCCTGTTGACTCATAATTTGTAATGGAATAATATACGGTTTACACAGCCCTATTCTCCCCAAAGCATCTTAAGGATACATTAGGCATCTAAATCCTTAACAAGGAAAATGCACTTTCCCCTGACACAAAAGGCAGAGCGCCAGTAGGTATTGGTAGTTATAAGTAGGTCATTATTGGTAGGTATAGGTAGTTACATTACCCAGAGAATGAAAGAAAATGAAACCATTTTGCTCTTTTGGTAGGAATGCAAACTGGTGTAGTCTCTCTGGAAAAAAAGTATGGAGGTTCCTCAAAAAGTTAGGAGTGCAAACTGGTACCGGCACTCTGGAAAAAAGTATGGAAGCTCCTCAAAAGTTAAAAATAGAATTACCCTATGACCAGAAATTGCACTACTAGGTATTTATCCAAAGAATCCAAAAATGCTGATTCAAATGCTAATTCACATGCACCCCAATGTTTATATAGCACTATCAATAATAGCCAAATTATGGAAAGAGCCCAAATGTCCATCGACTGATGAATGGATAAAGAGGTGGTCTGTGTGTGTGTGTGTGTTTGTGTGTGTGCGTGAGTGAGCGTGATGGAATATTACTTGGCAATCAATAAGGGTGAAATCTTCCATTTGCAACAACATGGATGGAACCAGAGGGTATTATGCTAAGTGAAATAAGTTAGTCAGAGAAAAACAAGTATCATATGATTTCATGCATATGTGGAATTTAAGAAACAAAACAGATGAACATAGGGGAAGAGAAGGAAAAATAAAATAAGATAAAAACAGAGAGGGAGGCAAACCATAAGAGACTCTTAACTATAGAGAACAAACTGAGGTTTGCTGGAGGGGAGGTGGGTGGGGGGATGGGCTAAATGGGTGATGGGCATTAAGGAGGGCACTTGATGGGATGAGCACTGGGTGTTATACGTAAGTGATGAATCAATAAATTCTACTCCTGAAAACAATACTACACTATATGCTAACTAACTTGAATTAAAAAAAAATTCCCACCCTCTTCACCTCTCTCACCCCAACAGTCTCTCCACCTTTCCTAGAATGTTCCTTGGAAGTATAGTTCCACCACCACCACACTCTAACTCCCACCATTGCTGAGTTGACTATTACCCTCAAGGTCCTGAAATATTCCCCCAGTTTCCTTTATTTTGCCCTGAGATTTCATTCTCTATAAAGACACAAACTGCACATTATTCAAGTATTCTGCCATCTTACATTGAAATTTAAAAGGTCCATCTGAACAAAGAAGAAATAGAACCTTTTTCTCCCCATTAGTATTGATCTATAGGCTAAGGAATGGTCATTTGTAGATAAGCACCTATCCACAAAGAACATCCATTATAGAATCACCCAAGGGTAAAGGAAAATGTCAAGATGCTTTTAAAAAGAGCTATTTGGTAAGCTTTTAATTACAATAAGCCAATTAAATAAAACAATAACCATTAGAATACTCTCATGCAGTAATCAAGTCTTTGGATGATTTTGTTCTGATGACTTATACAGTTGGAGAGGCAGCTAAAGTGGCTTTGACTTTGACAGTTTTACTTATTTCAAGTATCACAAGTCATATCAATTAATCAATAGCCTAACAGTTTTAGATTTTTTGAATTGTTCTCTTCATATTCTAGTCAGCTTGTCTATAAAGAGACCATTTACACTCACAGTATATAATACATACAAAGATAATTAATACCATGCAATTCATTCCATTTGAGGTAGTAAGTCCATTGTGCATTTTTTAACAGCAGCACCACATTGAATTCTGTTGTCTTAAAGAAGACCACCACCCTTCTGCCAGATAATTTTGTTTTCAACTCAGGAAGACCTTTCTTCAATGATGAACAGAAATATTAGTCACCACGATCTCTTGCTTTACCTAATTTACCTATATAAGAGATTTGTCAGGCACTCTATAATCCAGTGTATTCCAGAGTTCCAGAGTCATCTGCAAATTTATTTCCTTTTACATAAGATCATATCCACTCAATAAGTTTAGGGTCACAGGTTGGATTCTTTCATTTCTCTTTTCCATCACTTGAAACTAAGCATACTGTGGTCTTTACTATATATTTCAGTTTCACTTACACTAAGCCACTTTTCAAGTTTTAGAAAATGTCCCCCTTTTGAGGATAGGGTTAAAATGCCTATAAATGCAAACACTTGAAGAGCCAAGTGGAGAACTACAGAAGACTTTAGCTTGAAGTCTCCATTTTCTCAGAAGCTTGAAGCACTTTGTACCTCACAAATTCTGAAACATAGTCATTCAAGTGGCCAGGACTGGCTAGCTTCCAGGGTCTATGGACTGTCCTGCCCTCCCCAACCCTGCCCCCAATGCTGACTGTGGTAAAGGCAACCACAAGATGCTACCCATCCCCAGGCCCCACACCCTTCTACCACGCTACAGTTAAAACTATGATCAGCAAACTAAAATTACCATGGGGCTATTCTTTCTTTTTATTTTTTTCTTTTGAGTCATATAAAACTGGGCAAGTCTGTGAATGCATAAGAAAGAAATTTTCCCTTGTTTTTTCCTGATTGTTGTATAGCTATAGCTCTTTGTAATTCTTCTTCCTTTACTATGAGATCAAAACTGAGATTGATTTGCTGATATGCTATCTCTCTTCTAAAGGTACTAAGTTTTGAAATTATACATAACAATCAAGTATAGTAAAGGTCTTTGGTTTTCTCAGATCCAGGGTTATTTCTTAATAGCTCTTGTTTTCTATACCTATAAAGACTTAGGATTTCTTCTTAGATCCTAAAAGTCTTCTGCAAAAGTTGTAATTGTCATGTCGGTGTGCTTTTTCCTTCACATATTATGGAATGAGCTTAGTTGAACTCTGAATTAAGTTAAATGCCATGATTAAATTATTTTATAAAATAAAACTTACAAATGAATTTGTAATTGGAGATAATCCAAAACATAATATGAAATAAGTTAAAAATCAATAGAAAATGTTTTAGTAAACCTTTCTGTGATCTATTCATTAAGCAACATAAATATTTCAGAGAGATTTATAAATTAGACATGTAACTGAAACAAACAATTTTACAGCAAAATTCTGTTTCACAAAAGTTGAATAATGGGGGACGCCTGGGTGGCTCAGATGGTTAAGCATCTGCCTTCAGCTCAGGTCATGATCCCAGAGTCCTGGGATCGAGCCCCACATCAGGCTCTGTGCTCAGCAGGGAGCCTGCTTCTCCCTCTCCCTCTGCCTGCCTGTCTGCCTACTTGTGATCTCTCTCTCTCTCTCTCTGTGTCAAATAAATAAATAAAATCTTTAAAAAAAAAAAGTTGAATAATGGTATTATAATATTTTGCTATGAAGAACAGTTTTTTTGGGAGAGGTAGCTTATTTCTTCATTTATGTAAATAAATGAGTACATATACAATAAAATTACTGAGTAATTGGCCAAGATGAAAATATTTTACAAGAGCTGCGTCCCTACAACAATAACACACAGCTGTGCCCAGATGTGGCCTAATGCAAATTAATTCTTTTCCTCTTTCATTGTACATCAAATTTTGTTTTTTCAATAGTTTGTGTCATACATAGGAGAATTTTCTAGGAAAAAAAAGTTGCTGAATAATTTAACTACAATTCCTATTCTCCACACCCACTCTATAGATAATCAATAAAAATGAACAATATACTTTGGTTCAAACAGTTCAGAAAAGTTTGGGTTTAAAAACATTTGCCTCTTGGGGCACCTGGGTGGCTCAGTCGGTTAAGTGTATGACTCTTGATTTCAGCTCAGGTCATGATCTCAGGGTCCTAGGATTGAGCCCCGCGTTGGGCTCTGCACTCAGCGCAGAGTCTGCTTGGGATTCTCTCTCTCCCTCTCCCTCTGCCCCTCTCCCTGTTCAACCTCTCGCTCTCTCTCTCAAATAAATAAATAAAATCATTTTTTAAAATTGCCTCTTTTAGGGGTGCCCAAACAATTTCAACACAACGATGGGGGCTATAACAGTTGAGGCCTAGTCTGTCGTTCAAGGCTAACCTGATAGAAAACCAAACTCAAAAGATCTTGCTGTCTTAAAATATGTTTTAAATCTGACAATAATCCCCATCCCCTAAGTTCCTTTTTCTTATTAGTCATCAAGAAGACTACCTCTTTCCATCACTACAGATGCTGATCAGATTTAATGTGTTAATTTTGAGAAGAGTGCCTGCTCGTGTTCTATTATTTTTCCTATTTCAGGTTTGTGTACCAGTGTTTGGGTTTTACACAGAAAAAAAACCCATAAATAATTTCTTATATTACCCCCATAATATCAACAAAAGTCTGAGATAACTAAAAGCCAGAGGTAATCCTCAAATCTCGATTTCTATCTTTCCAAATCAGACATTTTCCAAAACAACTAAATATCAACAAAAATAAGCAGTTTGTGGTTTATATTATTTATCCATCCAATCATATCTCTGTCACTGGAGGGCATAACCCCAAATCCCCAGAAAACAGTACTTAAGGATCGCTAGCTCAGCAAAATCCATTAGTATACCGTTTACTCAATCTTTTGTAAAACAATCTTTTCCTTTTTTAATTTTATTTTATTATGCTATGTTAATCACCATACATTACATCATTAGTTTTTGATGTAGTGTTCCATGATTCATTGTTTGCGTATAACACCCAGTGCTCCATTCAGTACGTGCCCTCTTTAATACCCATCACTAGGCTAACCCATCCCCCCACCCCCTCCCCTCTAGAACCCTCAGTTTGTTTCTCAGAGTCCATAGTCTCTCATGGTTCGTCTCCCCCTCCGATTTCCCCCCCTTCATTTTTCCCTTCCTGCTATCTTCTTCTTTTTTTTTTTTTAAACATATAATGTATTATTTGTTTCAGAGGTACAGGTCTGTGATTCAATAGTCTTACACAATTCACAGCGCTCACCATAGCACATACCCTAATTTAATTTTGTTTTTATTTTATTTATTTTTTAATTTTTTAATTAACATATAATGTATTATTTGTTTCAGGGGTACAGGTCTGTGATTCCTCAGTCTTACACAATTCACAGCGCTTACCATAGTACATACCCTCCCTAATGTCCATCACCCAGC